>NW_022720394.1:0-770 GCF_011630105.1 Anneissia japonica | reverse complement strand
GGTAAACTTCCCAAGTCATCACAGTGAATGACCTTCCTCAGGCTGTCAGGCAATTACGCATGAGCCTAGCCTGTCGAAATGCCGCACGCGCGCGCTTTCGTTAATTGTTTTGCCACACATACCGGAAGTGAACGTCACGATTTAGCGCCCCCAATAGTTGAATCTGTACGAATGGTTAGTTTCACCATGGCCTGTGGTAAAACTAACCACGTCGATAAATCCCAGTGCGAACGACAGGAAGTTTACCCATTGGAATGTTACCCACAGTCTCGGTAAAAATTTCTCTATTTTAAATCCAGTGCGATTGCGGCTTTTGGGTGTTCTTGGGTTGAATCTACATGGGGACAATGTGTTTTTCTCTTTTTAGATGGACTTTCTTGGATGTGTAAACATAAATTAACTCATGGTCAAACAAGCACAAATGTTGATAACATTTCAATTAAACTCATGGTCAAATTAGCTTGGTTAAAACTACCTCCATGGTTAAACAAAACATCTGCACTACAGATGTAAACAAAACTGTGAGTCATATTAGTCAATAATAATAAATGAAACCATGAAACCATAAAACGGGTAGCACCTTCTTTTGACTAACGATTTGATTTTTTAAACACAAATATATACAGTAGTACACCATAGACCCTGATACCACAGAGTACCGCTTGATGGCAATTTTGTTGCAGCCCGCAAAAAAAATGAAAACCATACTTGTTGCCACCCGATGCCAAATGTCTAAAAAATAACACAAACAGAGCATAAAGCAGTATAGA
>NW_022720392.1:0-1835 GCF_011630105.1 Anneissia japonica | reverse complement strand
CCGTGCGGTACATGCGTACTGTGCCGTACATTATCTTTTAAAATTTATGCTTCTGAAATTCCCGTGATTTGTAATTATAATGTGTAATTGTAATTTGTATTATTTTTTTTTTATTTTTTTCACTTGCTTGGTGTTATAAGTCACAATGTTTATATCGATCTATTAATTATTTAGTAATTAACTAATTTAAGTTGTTAGTTAAGATATATTTATTAAGATACAGTAGGCCTATAATAATTAAGATATTCGTAAGTTCGTGTGAAAATTATTTACATAATTGCAGTTTATTTGTACGGCATTTCGACGGATTGTCACCTCGTGTGAACCATTCTGAGCTATGCTTACCAAAAATATGCGGTAATCTCGCGATAATAATTTATTAGCACTTGCTTTTGTTTTGTTTTACATTTACAGCCAGCGTTAGGACCGCCGAAATGTTTAATGCTTCAATAATCAAAACCATAAATTATTTGGTTTACATAGAATTTACAATGAAACTAATAATTTATAAGATTATTTTTTTGAAATAGAATAAAATAGGTAACATTTTATTTGAAAAAACAAATTTTACATTGACGACTTGATTTAATATGCTGAATCATTATTAATGGTATATACCTATTATATTTCTATAAATTAATCAACAAATATCTCAATAATCACACTATCGTAAATAGGCCTATTGAAGTATTATTGAAGTATTATTAATTCTAAATTAAAGCATTATTGGAGCACCTTCATTATTATTATTATTATTATTTTATATATTACTTATCAACCATATTAACATTGACAACATGAATTAGCCTATGTGCGTAAAATTATCGCAGAAAATAAACTGATAATTTATAAAATATTTTTTAAACAGAATCAAATAGATAATATTTTTATTTAAAGCAGGCTTTGCATGGACGTAATTTTATTTAATATGCTGATTATTATTATCTCATTAATCAAACTATCGTAAAATTATTATTATTGTTATTATTTTATTTTTTGTTTATATGTATATGCCTAGGCCCATATAATATATAATGTATATATTTAATAATTTAATTAGAAATAATTATAGTTATTAATTGTAAAACAAATATAATATAATGTTAACAATAATATAGGCTAAGTTAGACCTAATCAACTATTAATATAATAAAGCCAAATATTTAAAACATCATTAATACAACACCTTCATGACAGTCCAGACCTCCAAATCTTGTTTTAATAACTAATTGAATTCACTTCAATGCTATATTTTGAACTTCATTCATCATCATTATTATTTTTATTTTTATTGTTATTATTATTATTATTGTTATTATTATTATTATTGTTGTTATTATTATTGTTAATTGTTATTATTATTATTATTATTATCATTAATATTAAAGCCCCATTCCCGGCAAAATTTCACTAAAAATTGACTTTTTTAGAAAATATGCATTTGCATTACTCCAATTTTTATAAATCATGGAAAAATATTGGCATGAATTTTAGTTTTACGCAAGAGAATAAAAAAAATGAGAAACACAGACTATTTCTCATAAAATATTACCATTTTCTCGACGAATTCATCGTTACTAGGCAAATTCAGAGGTTGTAGATCGCATCCACTGGAATACTCTCGCTTTTATAATAATAATAATAATAATTTATTGAACTTACACTTTTGTTACAGTGGCACTCGTCGATTGACGGTGCGTTCAAGACCAACAAATTTACAAAAGAAGTTACATTAAAAAAAATAAAAAAATAAAAAAAAAATAAAAAAAATAAAGCACAAGCACAAAATTTGAAAGCCCCTTCTTATCATAACAATGAAACTTAAATTAAACTAC
>NW_022720391.1:0-531 GCF_011630105.1 Anneissia japonica | reverse complement strand
TGTCGAATTGCACAAATCTGATTGGTCACTTCATCAAGTGACCATCAGCTGATTTGAATTGTCAATTCATATAGAGCCAATGGAAGCGGTAGTATTTTGAATTTCTCTCTGGACTTTCATGGTGTTAGGCAGTTATAAACATACTCCTTGGAAGTATTTTAGCAGTACTGTATTCACCAAGTGGTAAGAGTTGGTTTTGTTTTATTATTTAGTTAGTTTACTACTCTAGCAGACACGCTAGCCTCCTCCAAGGCCTAGTAGTAGTGGTAGATGAAGGCTTAAATGAAGAGGCCTGGCCTAGCCTAACTAAGGCCTACAGAAGCTGTACCGGTAGCCTAGCCGCCGTACGGACACAGACAGAACTGAGGTTCTCTGTTCTCTCTAGGCCATTGAGGATATAGGGCTAGGCCTAGAACCTGTGCATTTTGTTGGCCTAGCTAAGCTGTAGTAAGTTAATTGCCCCATAGTCTAGCATGCCATAAGAAGAGTGGTAAATTGCATTTGGGCCGTGTCCTCATGTCCATGATGCTT
>NW_022720390.1:0-1512 GCF_011630105.1 Anneissia japonica | reverse complement strand
GCATAAGAATACATTGATTTTTTTGAAAACTTTACCGGTACGTAGACTGCTTCTCACACGCTTTCTCTCTTTTTCTTTCTTTTTTCTACGGGAGCAAAAAAAGCGCAAAACGTTCGTCAACGTTAGCGGAGCGTCACCGTGTGGTAATCAGAAAATTCACAGGCATATTCAAGGCCGTTCCAACCTTTCACTTTCTTGGCCTATCGCGCGGCACTTGGCAACATATAAGAGATGAGTTTTAAAATAGACAAAATAGAATTGTTTAAAGTTTTATTTTTGTCGTCGATTCCTAATACTAATGTAAATATATAGGATGTTAGTTTCATTTAGGCTATGTAGCTTTCATATTTTTGGCACCAAAAATAAAGATAACCCAGACAGTGTAATTGCTATCCTTTCTATATCACCGGAGCAGATTAATGGATAGGCCGGATTGTTGTCGAAATCTAGTTTGCCTAATATAATGACAGATTGGCGAGTCCACTTCTTAATTGCCAGTTTGCCGAATGTCCTGATTCAAAAACAATGAATCCCATTTTCCGATACCCGCTGTAACCCAGTTTGCCAACTCAATGAATCCCAGGGTCGTACGGCATAACAATCCTTCAAGTGGTTTCCGGGACTAGGGCTTTATAGTATGGCCCAAATTGTGCTTTTTAGACCACAATATTAGAGACTGCAATAAAAATAACGTTATTTGGATAGGAAAATAATAATAATAATAATAATAATAATAATAATAATAATAATAATAATAATAATAATATTATTATTATTATTATTATTATTATTATTATTATTATTATTATTATTATTATTTTGTATTAGTAAAGTGCACGAAAACAAAAACTGGTTAGAATACAACACATTTGTTATTATAATTACGCCTATCTCATGTGAATTCTATGTTTTTTTTAATTATTAATAAAAAGTGAACAGAATTGTTATTAACATTTTATTACGATTATGCCGATTACTAAGTATTATTATGATTACAATGTTATTGTGATTCGATAGTTAATTAGGCCTATGAACGATCAGATTTTTGCTAAACTTCTTTTTTACAGTGCGGCGGCGAACTTGTTTTGTAAAGTGGAGGCGCTCACAAAAAATATCGTAGTCATACTTGAGCTTTGGTTAATTGATCAAAATGCAATTAGACAAACATGCATGATCCACCAATTTGATGAAAATTTAAGTTTGACTAAAATACCAAAAGATGAAATAAAATAGAATTGAAGAGTACGCCATAAATGATAGGCCTACCTGCCTAGATCATCAAAATATAGGCCTATGGCTTTTATTTAGTTTATTTGATACGGTATATTTACCGGTCGATCGTATTTTCTCTTTTCTAAATTGATACTGCGATGGCATTTACGATCGATAATATAGTCATGTGCGAAAATACTTTTTGTTTGGGGAATTCCATGGTCAGCCTGGGCAATTTAATGTTTTAAAATAATAATAATAACAACAACAAACAACAACAGCAGCAGCAGCTCAGATGTT
>NW_022720389.1:522-720 GCF_011630105.1 Anneissia japonica | reverse complement strand
TGAACCAACGACCAAAGTATCTCTTCCGAAGCGAAGTATATGCTGTCCGTGATCCGACCATCTTCTGGCGGCATGTCGTGTCTTGCGGTGTCCAACCATACGGACAGCTCGTTGAAATAAAGATCGCGTTCGGTCAGTTTGAGATTCGCGAACGATTTGCAGATCGCCGAATCGACCGCGTTCAGAAGCGTCGGAGAA
>NW_022720389.1:0-453 GCF_011630105.1 Anneissia japonica | reverse complement strand
ACGCACACGGCATCTTTGCAGCCGGTTCTTTCGGCCATGCGCAGAAACGAAACGCGCTCTTCGTAAGAGAGGCCGGCGACGAAATCTGCGTTCCTGTCGACGTTCATGAACTGCACCAACATGTCGATTAAACGCTTGTCGGCCAGACCAACTAGAATCGCGTACGATTTCGGTTCTGCGAACGTCGGGCATATCCATAATTTTATGTTTTCTCCTCCTCCTCCTCCTCCTCCTCCCCCTTCTACGATCTTAACATTGATCTGCTCGGAGCCTCTGAATCCTAACGGATTCTTTCTTTGTCCGATGTGAGCAAGATCCTCTTTTGCTTTGCGATGAACGACCAGCAGGGGGCCGGCTTTCTCTCCTACCATTTTTTTGTTTTGTTTTTAAAAAAAAGTTATACCTTTTTTTTCCCTCCTGCAACGGCACATAAATAACACATTTACGTCTTTC
>NW_022720388.1:0-687 GCF_011630105.1 Anneissia japonica | reverse complement strand
TGTTCCGCTACCGGTTTCTTCGGTACAACAGCGTTGTAAGCGATTTCACCAGTGAAAGGAATTGATGTGGCTTCTTCTGCCGGATTGGCGATGTGTCGCGTTATATTCCGGGCCAGCGAACTCACTCCCCGTGAGTTGAGGTGTACTCCGTCAGAGACTAGGTGGTCAGGAGTTATACTTCGGTTGTCGATGAAGCCCCAGTTTTTTCGTCTCGTAGTGGATCTCAGTAGGTCATTAGCGTCATTCACCTTCTTGAATTGAGAGGCCGACTCATTTCTGCGGTGGATGATAGATGAGACTGTAACTCTTTTTGGCTGTAAAAGTTCACATAGAGAGCAAATTTTAGCAGCAATAGTCTCCGAACTGTCATAGGTATTGTTAGAGCCGACGTGTACAATTACTCTGTCAGTACAGAACTTGTTTGACAGATTTTTGGCGTTTAGAACAATATCTTCAACTTTTGCTCCACGCATAGTCCGGCAAATCACATTCATATTTGTAGCTCTACTTAATCTTCTTGGTTGAAGTCTCTTAATCATCGAATCGCCGATGATAAGAACATCTGCGTTGAAAGCGGGATTTGAAGAAGCGACAGCTAAGTTAGTGGTGGTAGGCGCAGGTTTTTCTGTGCTGATTGAGGGTTTGGCAACGCTCAGTTCCTTGTGTTTGTTTTTATATTCATTAAGT
>NW_022720387.1:0-754 GCF_011630105.1 Anneissia japonica | reverse complement strand
GGGGCCTCTTTTCCAAATGAATGCTGTAAATTTTGGGAATTACTACTATAAAACAATTAATAGGGCCACTGTAATGATGGGCTTCTCGAGATTAAGCCTTTGGCCTTCAATTTGAGGTTTTAAGGTATACTTGTTATGGAACTCACATATGAAGAAAAGGTTATATTTATTGTATATTGTTATTTTCCATATTCCTATATAAAGAAAATGACATAATTAATAATGTATCATGCTGTTTATGTTATGAAATGTTACCAAATCGAATGTTGTAAATGTTACAAGTTTACTAAAACTCAACCTCTTGCATTACTATTTGCATGTTGTATTACCTGTAATAAAAACCTGTTCGATGTAACAGCAATTTTACAAAAATAGGCCATGGAGATCAAGTAAATATAAATAAATATTATATTGTCCATGTTTATCAAAATTCTTTTGGAAGATTGTACTGTGAAGCAGCAAATAGTCATGCTAGGCGATCATGTCAGACATGTTTACATCACATGATGGAGGTCATCACCAAGGCGATTGCTCCCATAACCCCGCATCTGGCAGAAGAAGTGTTCCTTCACAGGGCTCATAGTTCTGATGGTTGGTAGTGCATTTTAATATTTTGATATTTTTAGTATTCAACAGATGACAAATTGCATTTTGTAAAAGCTAACAAGAAGAAACAGAGAACTTTCGCGGAACATTTCAACATATACTTTACAAGATATATGTATACATTATCCCTACACTGATTGTATTTGAT
>NW_022720386.1:0-738 GCF_011630105.1 Anneissia japonica | reverse complement strand
GCAAAAATGAAAGTATTATATAGATTTAATAACCTATTATAAAACATACAAGATACAATTATAGTCTTTATTATCAAAAAGTGAAACTGGAAATTTACTTATTCCTGGCAGTAGCAAGATTAAAACATACAGTAGGTATCCCAATGAGAAATTTCAAATTCATTATTGTGAATTCTCTCTTCATTTAATATGCAGAACTTACTGCACTGATCACTTTCCAGTTTAAATGAATGAAATCCAACATACCGTTCAAAAGTTATGGCCCATCAAAGTTGCCAAAAATGGGGGACAAACGGTTAAAAAACGGCGTTTTTCATCAATTGCCATTTTGAGCATTTTTGGAGGGCCATAACTTCAAAAATAATCATAGAAAACATCTAATTTTCACCAATCTGGTAGATCACATAGGGTTTTATGTGTCTATTTTTTTTGGGGACACTCTGCAATGTGGTTTTTAAAATAACGGCCCACAAGTATGGTCCCTCTGCATTTTTTGGCAATTTTTCGCAAATGTCTCAAAAATGTGCAAAATCGGCACTTTTTCAACGGCCTATATCTTCTTAACCACTGCATCAATCCACTTACTTTTTTTTGCATTACAAAGAATGGTATATATATATGGCCAGGGTCTACCTTAAATGTATTATAATAACATACTTAAATTAAATAAGATAAACCCTAAAATAAAAATATCGCCAAAACATTTTAAAATGCAAAATCGGCAATGTTTGAAAAGTA
>NW_022720385.1:0-2613 GCF_011630105.1 Anneissia japonica | reverse complement strand
ATTAGGTCAAAGGTTACCACAAATTTAACCCAACCTCTATTTTACGAATCCCCCGGTTTACGTACACCCTCCGGTCCCGTGCTGTACGTAAATTCGAGGTTCTACTGTACTTAATGTATAAATACACAATCATATCATGGAAGTATAATATCAGAGATTATAGAATGACAAGGTCCGAATGTCTTGGTTTCCTTGAAATGGAATTGAAAAATACTACAACAAACTAGAGAAAGTCCTTAAAAAAAAATGATATACACATAAAAGTCGGTTGCAACAAGCACATGCTACATGTAAAGAATGCTTGTTCGAAATTTCAAAGCTATTTAAATTATAATAGGGCATCCCCTATCACATGGGAGTACTGCGTCTTCCGTTTCAGTGGGCCTGCAAAATCGGGAGAGTTGGTCCTATTGTCATTCTGTACTCTTTGAAATATACATGAATATTGTAATAATATCAAGAATCATACCCAATCTGCCAATCCGTCAATTTCATGTCAGTTAAGATCTTCACAACGCCACGGTTGTCAGTTACCAACTTTGGGCTCAACGCCAAGATACGGTATCTGAGTATTAGGAAACAGTATTATTTGTTTATGCGATTTATGGAAAATTATTTTAACACATTGTAAAACAAATTATTTTTACTGTATTTAACTTCATAATAAACAGTTGCAAGCTGCCCACCAATTACAGAATGGAATACATAAAATGTCCAATACAAAATAGTAAAAATATATATACTTTTCACAGCAAGCCCATGATCAAGAATGAAAGAGAAAAAATAAATAGGAACATATAACAAATATAGTGAATTTATTATTTTAAATGATCATAAAGCAAACTGATGCATATACAAAGGTTCAATAATAAAACTATGCAATTTCATCCATACAGATACTACCCCCATGGAATAAAGCTGTGATTAAGATACATTTTCATGACAATTTATCCAGGAAAGATGGAAATTATATTGTAATATGAAATTCCGTCTTTCCAATATAAATTGTCATTCAAACATGTGTCAATCACAGGTTTATTCATGTTTCCAATATAAATATCAAGGAAACTTTGAAGGTTATTTGAACACACAGAGGAAATCTGCAGAAAATTGGACATCCTAAAAACAAGAGCATCTGCGTGTATAATAGTGACCAGCATCGCAAAGTGAATAATAATGTCAAACATCTTTGTCTCAATATACCCCAAGGGAGATATGCAGCAATAAAAATGTCATTAGATAAGTAACCTTTTGACAAAATCTTCGAAGAGAGGTCGCACTGCGTAGCCCAGCTTCCTAATCCTAGTCGTCTCAAGCATACCGGTGTATCGAAGCTGAAAAAGTACACACATGCATTAAAAGTGCTTCACAATAAATTTAGAAGACTAAAAGCGTTAACAACCTCGGATCTATGCCATTGCAGAGCGCTACCTACATTATTTAGATTTTATCGCCCATTAGTAGATAGCATCATTGTGATAAAGACCATTGCATGTATAACTATTAAAGATATATTCCTTTCACAATTTCAGTCTTATTGATAAATATTGTCATTGGTGCTACTGCTACACTGGAACCGATACAGCCATCCATTTCAAGACTTAAAAAAGGTTTCTTGTCAAATTAAATTTTAAGATTAAAGTATGGAAGAATGTCATACAATAAAAAAAAATTTAATATGGAAGACATTACCTTAAAGGGCTTAAAAATCAAATAAAACTTTGCTAATTTCTAAAAATTGATTGTAAACAATGCCACCTCACCCCAGTAAGGATTATATGGTTGAAGAAGGTTATTGTTTACATATATTTTATTATGTTTCGATTCAACCCGTTAGTGGCGTTTTTTATCGCTGTTGGTTTCAAACTGAATAAAATTTAAAAAAATAAAAAATAAAGAAGCAACAAATGCATATTTTTATGATGATAGTGAGACGGAAAGAAATATAATTATTCATCATTTTTCCCATACTAAAGAAGATGACAGAGTGAATTCTAGCTTGAAGCTATGATGCTGGAAGTTAATGGATAGCTAGGCCTAGAGACGAACAGGAAGCATATGCTTACTACTAGATGCCTGGATAATGTTTATTTTTTTCAAAAGTATTTTAGGATGTACTGAGTATACAGTACAATAACATGTCAGGTTGAACAAAATACTATTACAGTACTATTGAGTCGGCTTATCTTTAATGGAACACACCTTTGATATAGCATTGTATTAGAATGTTAATTGGGGACCGAAATCTACCTTAGCCACTAAGAGTGGTCTAGTGGTTATATTACCGGATTAGTTATTGGGAGGTGGTAGGTTCAATTCCCTTCTGAATGACTTGAAATATTATGGAACATATTTAGTATACACAGTACAATAACATGTAAGATTTTGGCAGAACATCATTCCATTGATTTTTCTTGATTACAACACCTTTTGAAAAATGCAAACCTCATGGTAAATTGGATGTAATAATTACTTTATAATGGTGACATGATTGAATTCAAAATAAAGTAGAATATTGATTAAGGTACAATTACTAGTATATTGTAGCCAATACTGATGAATATTCATAAAAAATCTCACCTGTGCCGTCACAAACCTGCCATCAAATTGACG
>NW_022720384.1:0-1067 GCF_011630105.1 Anneissia japonica | reverse complement strand
CAAATGCGTATTTTCAAAAATGACGTCATAGCTATAAATCACTTTCTTTGAATTCAGACGCCAATGTGATGACGTCACAATGTCCGATCAGCCATTATGATCTTTAAAATCATATTTACAACTTATGTGCTTTCAGAATATGTAATAAAAATTGGGGGTCACCTTTCAACTTAAGGAGCTATAACTGATAAAAAATAGGTCTGATTTTAGCATATTTCACTGTATAGCAGCACAAATACGCGCAAAGATACCTATGTTTGATGCGCACGTACGGTATTGCTATTTGCCAAAAGATGACCGAAAAGAATGGAAGTTTGTGAAAACAATGTCAGGAACCCAAACTATGTGAAAAAACATAGTGTCTAGCTTCCGTACGAGCTGTGCGCGTAAAAATGCGCGCGCGCAGTGGTAAATTTTAAAAAATTTGGAATGCTCAAAATGGCATGATACGTGCTCTAATTTAGTTAAAAAGTGATTTCGAGCATTTTGAAATTTTAACGCACGCGTGCGGGCGCATTATGAAGCGCACGCGTACAATTAGGGTGCAGTACATTCAACATTAACCCGAAATTAATGCTCACTTAATACGATTTCGAAATGGCAATTGATTAGGTTGATATGATCGATAATGTAAAAACGCAAAATTGCGCGTAGATGACGTCACGCATGACTGAGCGCGTTGAAAAGCTTACCATGTCTATTCCAGACCAAGCCAAATGTTCGTTGACAACGATTGTGCGTAACTTTGGTGCAGTTTTTGAGATATCGTGCGAACAAAAAAGGGGAGAAAGAAAGAAGAATATGACTAGATTTGAACTCGTCACTGAGGACGAGTTAGGTGATCCGCCGTACTTTGACCCTCACGAAGCACGCGTGGTTCTGAATGAAAAGTATAATATTCTAAAACTTACTCTATTCAAAGAGTAATTTTGAGCATTTTAAAAGGAATTTTAAAGAAAAAGAGTAATTTTGAGGATTTTAAGGACTTACGAATGTCTTAATGTCCGTGCGCACGGTAGTATTATTACCGTGTCACAAACCCAACACATGTAACCGAAACGTAATTT
>NW_022720383.1:0-563 GCF_011630105.1 Anneissia japonica | reverse complement strand
CGAGTACGACTCCGTCTTTGACCCTGTGATTAAGGCATACAACGGCTCAGTTGGTCCATTTCAGGTAGTAGTCAACATGGGACCCGTTCTGCCTCCTCAACGAAAGGGACGAGTTCCTCAGTATTCTCGTGACAAGTTGGTTGAGTTGCAACACAAATTCGATGAACTTGAGCAAATGGGTGTTTTCGTTCGCCCAGAAGACGTTGGTGTCCAGGTGGAGTATTTAAACCCTGCTTTCTTGGTCAAGAAGGAAAGCGGTGGTTTCCGTCTTGTCACAGCATTTGCTGAGGTCGGACGTTACGCAAAGCCCCAACCCTCACTAATGCCTGATGTTAATTCCGTCCTTAGAAATATTGCCAAATGGAAACACCTCATTACCACTGACTTAACTAAAGCCTTTTACCAAATACCCTTGTCTCGAGAGTCCATGAAATATTGCGCCATTGCGCAACGCCATTTCGTGGCGTACGAGTGTACGCTCGCTGCGCCATGGGTATACCCGGGTCTGAGACAGCCCTCGAAGAGCTTACATGTCGCGTGTTGGGAGACTTGATCGAGGAGGG
>NW_022720382.1:0-1242 GCF_011630105.1 Anneissia japonica | reverse complement strand
CATGATAAATTTCAATTTTGAATTATATTAAAGTAGCTACTTAAAAATTAATATAGGTCAATATTAGAAATAATAAAAAAAAATCAATATTTGTACACTTTTACACCATATTATATAGGCCTACAGATACATGAAGAAGATGTATCCACGAGAGTCTAGAAACAAATAACACTGTGTAACGGTAATGAATACTCACATAGTAACATTCTGACTTTAGAAACTAAAATTTATTGCAACAAATATTTCTACTACAACAATCCTGTAGTCTTTGTCAACGTTAGTTGAAGGTCCAAGCAAAAGGCTCAACATAATAATAATAATTTGGATTTGTAAAGCGCAAAAAACATAGGTCTCTATGCGCTAGAAATTTGCAAATTTAAATAAACTAAAGAGATGAGTCTTGAGACGATTTTTAAATATCTCAACAGAAGGAGACTCACGAACATTCCACACCTTGGGAGCAGCAACGGATGCTCTTTCACCATACGTTCTTGTACGACATGAAGGGATGAATAATGTAGATAAACTAGATGTAGATCTTAAAGCTCTAGAACAAGTGGTGGAGCGAAGTTTAATCAGGTTGGATATCTATGAGGGTGATTTATTATTTAATGATTTATATGTGAAAAGCAACAATTTAAATGAGATGCGTTGCTTAACAGGTAACCAGTGCAGGCGACGAAGAGTAGGTGTTATATGCTCAAATCTAGAAACTCCTGACACAAGACGTGCAGCCATATTCAAAGTATAGCATTGCAATAGTCCAACCGAGATGTAATTAAGGCATGGACAATCTTGATAACTGCATCATCAGTTAAGAATCTTCTAATGGTTTTGATGTTGCGTATATGATAAGATACTGCTTTACTGATGTTCTTACTGCGCCTATCCATTGCCATTGAGGAATCAAATATCACCCCAATATTACGAACCTCATTGGATGGAATAACTGAGGTGTTTCCAATGTTGATGTTTTGAATGATAGGCACATTTCTAAGATACTTCGGGTAAATAAACAGTGTCTCCGTTTTATCAGGATTGAAAGAGAGCATATTTTACATATGGCTATAATAAAAAAAAATCGTATTACACAGTTTTATACTGTTTATTTTTAGCCATTCCGACTCTTTTCCGTGGGGGAGGGGGGTGTCGGAATGGCTAAAATACACAATATAAAACAATGTCAATAATGACCCCGAAAAGGCAATCAACTATGAACATGAATGTATTGTCGTATTACAT
>NW_022720381.1:0-3409 GCF_011630105.1 Anneissia japonica | reverse complement strand
TTGTATGATTCGTATTCAGTTAAAACCATTAAAGTCACCATATTTTTGTAATGACCGTCTTCTTATTTTTGTGTATAGTTGATATATGATTATATTAATTAGTTTGTCATAACTTGTGATATTTTGTGTATTTAGTAATAGATGTCAGATTCCTGTTAAGACACAAACCAGTAGTCTGTTATTACTAATACACTGTACATTCCGAGTTCTGAGATTGTGATGTAGGCCTAATGCTTATAGGCACAAGTACTGTTTTAATATTTACACAAAAGAAACACTATTTTCCAAAAAAAAATCATAGAGTGTACAAAACACTTACTACGATATTCCAATTTTGCATTTACGCACTGTATTATCTGCATTATAAGGTCTTCATAGGTATATTTTTATATCTGACTTTTTGTGTATGCATATGAACTCATGTGTTCTAAAGTAAAGTATTACATACAGTATTACGTTTAGTAAACATTTAATATCCAGAAATATCTTCAAATAGTATATAATTTGTTGCTTAAGTTGCTTAATCTAATGTTTAATGTCTAGATTTCTTGTAATATTGTGTCTGGTCTATTGGACTCAATATTCGGGTTAAAGTAGGAGTATTGATTGACAAGTTACTGTACGTGTTAAGGTTTATAATCCCTACTAATTATTAAAAGGTAATCGTAGACGATACCTAATGCATTACCTTAACTGCGTATAATCGTTATGAACGTATAAATAAGGTTTTTGTCATTCACATAATGATTTCATTCATTTTTTAAAATTATTATTTTGATGAAATTTTAACTTGGTTTTCTATCAAATTATCCGTTTTAAATAAAGAATCCCATAATTAACACAGCATTTTGTTATTTTTTAATAACAAATTTCCCAGACAAATATAATTTTTTCCCGAGTGGGTGGGTGGGGGCTGGCTAGGCTTCCCCGACGGGGAGGAGGTGGACTCCTTGTGGGGAAGCTTGGACCCCTCGCGGGGAATTCATGGCGCCACCCCTGCATTACTGGATGACATTCTTCTATTTTCTGTTTTGTTTATTTTCTTACATTTTGTATTTAGTCTTTACATAAGGCCCATGTAGTATAGGCCTGTAAATTAAGGAAAGTGATAGTACATTTTAGGTGAAGGTCACTAGGGCCTATAGTTTAATATGTTATTGTGTTTATTCCACATTTTTTTTAAAGAAAACTCATCGAATCAATGAAAACAGTTAACGTATCATCTTGTTTCAAATTACTATTATTAATACTTTGAGCATGAGTAAAATTATATAGTATTCTTTCATTAATATTGATATTATCATACAGTCATTAAGATTTAAGTATTATTAAGAATATTGTTAATATATAAATATATTTTTTTTATACTAATTCAATGTTTATGAAAGCTAGCAGCTTATTACTGCTGTAGGGGGACCTAGCTAAGCTTAACAGAGGCGGATTTAGGGTGCTTAGCCCCTCCTCTTTGGAAAGTTAAAAAAAAGGGGGGGGGGATGGAAAGAAAGGACTTAAACTGAATTATTGCCCAGAGTGCCCGGAACCCCCAGGGTTGTGTTGTCTCTGGATCAGATCCCTTTCTCCCCACCCACTTTCGGACATCTCTGGATCCACCCCTGCCTAGGGTAGAGTCTAGTTTGGGATAGTAGGGCCTAACTAAGCCCCCTTTTAGTTATGGTTAAGGCCTATAGCCTCTTTCCTAGACCGTTTTTACCGGGTGTATAAGAAAATGAAGAGAAGACGGTAAGACCCCCCGCCCCCTTCACGTTTCAGTAGGGGTAACATCCTATCAATTGCCCCATTCTGTAACCATCTCAGTAACCACTCCATCGATTGTATAGGTGCAACCGTTACCAGAGGTTAAATTTATTGTGAAAACAATGTACGTGTTGTTAGAACTGGAAGCGTGTAAACTTATGAGGCAAACATTTTTAACTCACAACTGCTCTACTATTAAAAGTTACTTATTTTGTATTTTTAAGACCCTTATATACCAGTAGGTAAGTATTTGCACTCACAATAGTGTATGCCTAGTCGCAATACATGAAATTCAAAAAGAGGAGAAAAGGAAAATCTTCTTCATTGATTTTAAAAGTACTGTACATGCCAGAGGCGGATCCACATGGGTCCCCCATCAATTCCCCCGAAAAAAAAAAAAAAAAAAGTTGAGAAGATTAAAAAAATTTAGAAGAGTAAAAAAGGCCAAAAGACCTAAGACGGAGTAGGACTTTGCAATTCTTCACCCCCCTCCCTCCGCCCCACATTTAACCACGGGTCGACCCCCTTGGTGCTGTTATATAGGCTACCAAAATCCTTTCAAAGCTCATACGTTCCACTATTTGAGTAGGATTTGATTTTGAAATTTTGTTTTGAATCATTGAAAGTATTACACTGTATTCTGTAATATTGGAAATCGATATCTATACAGTCGCAGGTTTGTTGACCATAGGCCTACTATTAATAACGTTTAAGCTGTAGGCCTAAAGATGTACGGTACAAAATGTGGATCATTATCCGAATGATTATTTATACAGTCTGCAAGTCAAGCCTCAATAATTCAGGAAAAGAATGGTAGGCATAAAATTGGTCAATATTCAGGAACCCCATGCCTCACAATAGTAGGCCTACAGTCTCACAAAACAAAGACCAAATAATACAGAGTGACATTAGGCAAACAAGTAAAACCAATTAAACCAATTCTCTTGTTGTAACGTGGTAGGCCTACTGTATAGTGAAATGTACCGACGAAGAGAAACGTATGTTACGTGCAGGGATACGTTGGTCAAGATTAAGTGAAAGTATATTTAATCGAAAGTAAGCTTAGCTTAGATAATTCTGCAATAAGTGTTTTTCTGAAGAGTATAAACACATATGGGAATAAAACAAATTAGCATCATCAGCAAATAGTGTCATATATAACGTATTAGAGAAGTTTACAATGTCATATACATTATGAAAAGAATAGGGCGTAAGATAAACCTTTGAGGGACACCGCAAATAATGTCATGTGTTTGAGATGTTAAACCATGAATTACGGTATAATGCTCTCTTCCATTAATATAGCTTTTGAAACAGTTTAATTCTGCTCCCCGGACACCATAATGATCCACTTCATTTAAAAGGATACTGTGATCCACAGTGTCGAACACCTTGGTAAGATAAATGAAGATACCAATGGGTGTTTCATAATTTTCAATGGCAAAATGAATTTTCTTAATAATGAGATCGAGTACAGCCATATAAGTTGAAATTTTCTTAAGAAACCATATTTGTATTCATTGATGATATTATATTTTTCAACAAACGCTTAATGTTTGTTATAAGCTATTCGTTCAAAAATCTTAGAAATAGGAGGATATATATATATATATATATATATATATATATATACGGTATATATATATATATATAT
>NW_022720380.1:0-576 GCF_011630105.1 Anneissia japonica | reverse complement strand
CTCACTTTGTCTAACCCTAACCCTAACCCTAACCCTAACTCTAACTCTAACCCTAACCCTAACACTAACCCTAACCTAAAAAAAAAAATTACATTTTGACTCAACTTTTTAATATTGTCACTTTTGCACAAAAGTGCATAACTCGCCGAGTTGAGCACTTAGTGCAAATTTTTGACTTTCCTGTATATTTCGAGTACTTTTCCGAAAAACTTCAAACTTTCAATGGAATAGTGTTTGTTTCAGGCTATCTCACTGTGCCTAACAAAAAAAAAATACATTTTGACTCAACTTTTTAACATTGTCACTTTTTGCACAAAAGTGCTTATCTCGCCGAATTGAGCACTTAGTGCAAATTTTAGACTTTCCGCCATATTTCGAGTACTTTTCCAAAAAACTTCCAACTTTCAATGGAATAGTGTTTGTTTCAGGCAATCTCACTTTGCCTAACCCTAACCCTAACCCTAACCCTAACTCTAACTCTAACCCTAACCCTAACCCTAACCCTAACCTAAAAAAAAAATTACATTTTGATTCAACTTCTTAACATTGTCACTTTTTGCACAAAAGTGCTTATCT
>NW_022720379.1:0-513 GCF_011630105.1 Anneissia japonica | reverse complement strand
GAATCCGTCGACGGAGCCATGATCGTCTTGAGAAAGTTGTCGCCGTGCGTCCGTCTGAGCCGGCGTTGCAGGTTTTTCAACGAACACGATCCGTCCAGCGTTGTCTTGAAGGTTTGCACGGACGGAGTTTCGAATGAGTACTCTCGGACGTCGTCGCGAACGCGATCTTCTTCGTCGTCTTGCAGTTCGTCGATGGGCACTCCGGACTTGTCGAATATCACGTTGAAGGAATTCTTCTTGTTTGCGGATTTCGGTTTGTGGACGTGTACGGCCATTCCCGTGGTCGCGGCGAGCCCCTCCAGTTTCGTGAGATCGATCTCGGTCCTGCCGTCCGTGACCAACGTTCCTCCGAACATGTCGTCGTCTATCATGACCGGTTCGACGCTCCGACAGTGCAAACCCGGAGGTAACGAAGCGACGAACGATCTCCACGCGTCCATCAAGAATTTTTAGCTGCTCTGATAGGTAACTCGTATTCCGAATCTCCCGATATCACGTTCGTTCCGACAGATT
>NW_022720377.1:405-617 GCF_011630105.1 Anneissia japonica | reverse complement strand
CTGTCTCTGTTGTTGTGAGTGATTGTGAATGCACTTGTTATTGTAAACTGCTTAATAAGTAATTGCACTTATTCTTCAGTTTTTAATCAGTTGATGGAATTTATATTTTCCCAGATATTCACAAAAAGTCACAGACCTATTTCTATCTGGAAGTACACTAATTTTAACCATAGCCTATTGGCTAACCTATATTTAATTGCTATTAATAATTC
>NW_022720377.1:0-301 GCF_011630105.1 Anneissia japonica | reverse complement strand
TAAGGTCTATGTTAAATGTGCCATGGTTATGGAAAGTGGTCATGCCTATATGAAAATTTGGCTAGGACATAGTTTGACAAACTATTCATTTTTAATTTAATATACATATATAATTAGTAATAATGCCCATTGTTTTTATTTTACAGGCTTATCTCATTTGAGTTTTATCATATACAGTACTGATGTTGCAGAAATTGTTGAAAATGTTGTGATTATAATTGATATTGTTGTTTAGATATTTATTTAATTGTTTTGCAGGAATGGATATTCTGTGAATAGTCCAGCCGGATGATCCCCACTG
>NW_022720376.1:0-805 GCF_011630105.1 Anneissia japonica | reverse complement strand
ATCCACATCCCCTTATATTCCAGTCACATCAGCATGTTGTCAGCAGCGTTAAAATCTGTTGATGGGTTGACTCTTGGGATGTGACTAAATTCTTGTTCATCATAAGATGAATCGTGCTCCTGCGATGTTTCCACACCACTGATGATTTGATCATCCGTAAGCCACTGAAAACCTGGATCGTCTGCGTTATACACATCTAGAGCGTCTTCAGTCAGCCATTGAACAGGTCCCATCTACTCGCTATCATCGGCTTGGTATCCGAGTTCTTCAAACATTATTCCGTATTCAGCCGAGTCACCGTCATCATGATAGTTTCTTTGAAGAGGATCGGAGTCGTTGTTCGGCTCTTCTCCCAGAAGTTGTCGCCAGCTATGACTTAGGTTTTTATTTTTATTTATTTTAAACATGATAACAATAAAACGTTTTAAGTCAAAAGTGTGATTGTGTTATTCATTCAATTGTGATCTTTTCTAACATATTAATTAATATCTTAAATTCCTGTTCAATTTTTAATTTCCATTTTACTTATAAATTCCAATCCAATAACAATGGTCTATAATCAATGTATAATTAATGTTCATTCAATGTTCAGCAATTCAATCAATGTTCAATCAATGTTCATTAATCAATGTATAATCAATGTTCATTCAATGTTCAATAATCGACTTTCAGCAATCAAATCAATGTTCAATAATCAACGTACAGTAATCCAATCAATGTTCAATCAACGCTTGCATTTCTTTCTTTTTTTTTAATTACTTTGCAAACATAGAGCTATTGTATTTGGGATTTGGTTTGACAGTTC
>NW_022720375.1:0-1777 GCF_011630105.1 Anneissia japonica | reverse complement strand
ATATTATGTGACTCCGGTTACCTAAACATCGCCTAGTAACCGAATTATCAAACTACATCCAGAGCCTAAAAGATAAGAGTGCAGGCTATACAATGTCATGGAAAATCATCAAACAAGCACGATCTTATTCTTCATATCAAAACGGTGCAATCTCTGTCTACAAGAAAAGTACTTTATCATAACTTTCAAAAGCAACAAGAATTTTAACAAAAGCTGCGAACAATGAATTATAGACCCATTATTTTATTTATTATTTTTTTTTATCTAATCTTTACTTTTTTTAGCCCTCTTATGTCTAAATTCCTATACTATTACTGTTGGACTTATAGGGTGGAGTACTAAAGTGCATTAGCTCCGATTTAACTTTAGTTTAATGCAACATTTAATTGTTTGAAGAATATAAAGAATTTGCTAAAGCTAGACCAGGCCCGTTAGGCTAGGCCGAGCTGATTAGGCCAAGCCGTCACAATAAAAGTGGCCGTTCTAAATAATTGTAGATTGTTCGAAAGACGGCCGGACGGTTGCTTGCTAAGCACAGGGAACAGTGAAGCCTATAGTCACTGGCAAAATACTCACCTATTGCGGAATAAGCACGGCTTCCTATTTCATTAATTAAATCCCCAGTACCACAACCGATATCAAGAACGATATCGCTTTCATTAATACCTAAATCTGGCATAAAATATTTGACTGAGGCATCCTGAAATCCGCGTCTTTTAGAATACAGACAAGCTTCTCTTGAATTCATCGTTAGAGAGTAATTTGATCAATGACTTTTAAATGTTGCCAGGATAGGAAGCTAGCTGGTTTTAACCTTTTAACTTGAAATAGCTTATGTTTGGTATTATGCTAATGAGCCAGATTAGCACAATCTGCACATGCTCAGAAAAACAAAACTTTCCTCAGCCACACTGTGTATATGCTAGGCGTACAGGTAGGCCTAGCCGAGAATGCGGCTTTTTTTTTTTTTTCCGTACACAACTTGGGGACCCTTTTTTAAAACGTCACATAATCCACATGAATAATTAATTTGCAGTTAGTAAGAAAACGGTTTCAGGTTCCCCAAAGTTGGGGATTACTCAACCGTAACAGACAAATGACCTACTCCCAGGCTAGCCAGTCTCTGACCTTGATGAATTGTACACTTTCTTTTCTTGATTGTGTTTCAGTTGTCTATGTTTGTTTCAGTATATCATATGGTTTCAGGATCCCTGTATTCTTGAGGAACAGCATTTTTTGGGAACCGTTTGGTTATGATATATCTGGATATATAAAGTAAAGTAAATACTTTATATAGAAAGAAAACTATTTTTTTTATCACGTTTCTTTCTAAAATTACTGTCATTTCTTTTGTTATAAGATGCTTTATAAAAAAATGTTACAGCATAGTAAATATTCATTGATAATTTTTGCCAGAGCTCATATCATATTGCATGTTTAATTAAAAAATTTAAACACCAAGTTATTAATAGTAGACATATAAAATTAAATAAAACACAAAGATAATACAGTAGTTGATTTGCTTATGATAGTTGATTTGCTTCACCCATTTTTAATACTAGAGGACAATATGAAGTAGAGTACAAGTATTATATAGGCCTATCCTCTATAACAAAAATATAAACAAAAGTATATAATGGTTAATTCAATTAAAAGTTTAAATGATGCTACACCTAGTAGCACACTGACCAGCAAAAGAATAATGTGATTTATAACGTTATCACATGAATGTGGTGTAACATAATTAATATAAAAAAATAATGAGTAAGACTATATT
>NW_022720374.1:0-641 GCF_011630105.1 Anneissia japonica | reverse complement strand
CCATAATCAAGTAGGCGCATAGCTCTTGTTCCAATATTTGCATCCACACCTGGGCCATATCTATATACTGTCTTGGTTTGGCATTGACGGTTCATTAGCGATGCTGCAGTTGAACGTCGGGCTAGCCTAGGCCCTGCTCAAGCTGGTCATAACGTTTGGTCTTCATCTTTACCCTAGCTGCACTGATGAGGCCTAGAAGGCCGAAACGGATCCGTCTGCAGATATTGGGATGTTTTCCAGTGGATATTTAGTTTGTTTTGTCATTCTTGATCGGATTTTCTCTACTGTTCCGTTTAAACTTTATATTATCATTATTTGCATTTAAGTGGCTGCTCGTTGTTTTTATGGGTTTATCCCATTTGCCATTAAATTTATATATTTTTATTGAATCTCTCTTTTTGAGATCCAGCGGGCCGCCATTGATGCACAGTAGAGATTGTATCTTTAGATCTCCGATTAGTCCATGAGACCACTAACTAGTGCTGTCTGGTAGAGTCTCGTAGAGGACGCGTTAAGAATGACAAAATATACTCTGTGTTTACTAGAACAGTCTTCCGCCCATAACATTCCATAATCAAGTAGGCCCATAGCTCTTGTTCCAATATTTGCATCCACACCTGGGCCGTATCTATATACTGTCT
>NW_022720373.1:0-565 GCF_011630105.1 Anneissia japonica | reverse complement strand
GAGTTGACTTGTGGCCGAGTTGACTGTGGCCGAGTTGACTTGTGGCCGAGTTGGATCGAATTCATGTAAAGTACATACTCAAAGACAATGTTTTTAAGCTTTGTTTTCTATGGTATACACACACACACACATTAATAAGATCTCTATGGTGTCAAAAATCCCTGATGAAAGATCATGAGAATTTTTTTTGGCACTTCATTTTGACTATAATGGTGATGTGATGATGATGAATTTTACTAAAAGTGTCATTTCTGGCCATCTAGAGGTACTATTTCCTCAAATTTTCTCACCTCAGCTCCAACCATTGTGAGGCTGAGGTGGGTGTCGACTCACAAAATGCCCTCCCCATCCACCTTTCAAAACAGATCTAAGCCCTTCGCTGGGTATGTCATTAAACTCCATCGAGTCGGCTCCTGATGTATGTCTTAGTTTTATTAAACTCCATCGAGTCGGCTCCTGATGTATGTCTTAGTTTTTAGGATGTGATCTGGTTTTTCATGCCCATTTTTCGTGATTAGGCCTATGACTATTCTAGGATAAAGAATGTTTTGAGCAGAGGTACTGG
>NW_022720372.1:0-629 GCF_011630105.1 Anneissia japonica | reverse complement strand
AATAACGAATTGCTAATTCGAAATTTCGGATTAGTAATCCGAAATAGCGAATTACTAATCCGAAATTTCGAATTAGTAATTTGTTATTTCGGATTAGTAATCCTAAATAACGAATTACTAATTCGAAATTTCGAATTAGTAATACGAAATTTCGGATTAGTTATCCGAAATAACGAGTTACTAATTCGAAATAACGAATTACTAATTCGAAATTTCGGATTAGTTATCCGAAATAACGAGTTACTAATTCGAAATAACGGATTACTAATCCGTTATTTCAGATTACTAATCCGAAATTTCGGATTACATTTTGATGATTTTATATACTTAAGTGGCACGAATAGGCTTTCGTAGAATTAGATTCTGGAGACAGGTGTATGCCTAGCTGTGTGAGGCTTGAACGGCAATTTGATTGAATTTTACCTAACAATGCAATTCAAGGAGCGATGCTCAAACACGTCCGTTCATCACGACGACTATGTGACAAGTCGTCGTGACAATACTCTGACAAAATCCAGGGGGAACAACCTACCAAGAAATAGTAGAGTATTGCATACTGTTCATGACTATAGAAAATGGAATGCAACTCAGGTTAATAACCTGTTATGGAACTGTATTACTTTAATCTA
>NW_022720371.1:0-615 GCF_011630105.1 Anneissia japonica | reverse complement strand
TGTGTGTCGGACGAGCTTGTTGGGGTGCTATCGCGAACGAAGTTTACCGACCTTTCGAAGCCAGGAACGCGCAGTCTGGTTTCGCTAAGGTTCGAAGGTCGAAATCGGTGTCAACTTACAGCCTAGATTTTACAATTTTTTCTAAGTCCAGAAAAGTCGAAATTTTTTCTAAGTCCAGAATTGTCGAAAATTTTTCTAAGTCCAGAATTGTCGAAAATTTTTCTAAGTCCAGAATTGTCGACAATTTTTCTAAGTCCAGAATTGTCGAATATTTTTCTAAGTCCAAAAAAGTCAAAATTTTTTCAAAGTCCTGAAAAGTCGAAAATTTTTCTAAGTCCAGAATTGTCGAAAATTTTTCTAAGTCCAGAATTGTCGAAAATTTTTCTAAGTCCAGAATTGTCGAATATTTTTCTAAGTCCAAAAAAGTCAAAGTTTTTTTAAGTCCAGAAAAGTTGAAAATTTTTCTAAGTCCAGAATTGTCGAAAATTTGTCTAAGTCCACAAATCTCTAGCTTTAAAAAAAAAATTATGTTTGCTGTTATCGGTTAAGGGATCGGAGACCGACGAACGGAGTCCGATCGCCGTAGCAGGGTCACCACGAGCAGGTTAACAGCAT
>NW_022720370.1:0-1235 GCF_011630105.1 Anneissia japonica | reverse complement strand
TAAATTTAATTCACTTTATTTTAAATTACTGTAATTTTATTCATTGTGGATTTCTAAAAAAAAAATATTGGGAATGCCAGCTCTGGCAAATGTTGAGAGTCATGCATTGTTGTCTCTCTTATTCACACTTGAACTCATTTTATTTATCCTTTAAAGCATATAAAATGTGTTGCTCACAATATATGGATAAAATATTTTAAAACTGGCGACAACAAGAAATTAAGAAAAAAAGACTTTAATGATGTCATATTTGCATTAATTTTATTTCATCTTTCTGGTATATATTGTAATATACAGATTGCAAACATCAGTATCAAACATTGAGAAAACAAATGGTGTGACGAAAAGGTGGCAGAAAGAGGATATGCAATATAAAGCTGCACATGAAGAGCATCAGAGAAGATGCCAACAGAACATCATTGATAAGATGTGGGAAACAGCACAAGAACGGATGTATCTTTTGAACTTGAAGAAAAAGTATTTTGGTAATTTCAAATATCTACATTTTAAATATACTTATAGTGTAAAGTTATTTATGTAATTTAGAGGCATATACTGTACATTGTCTAGAATATTTTGAATTTGTTACATTATTCAGTCAGAAACCAATGTTGATAAAAACTCTTGATGATCAATATAAATATACAATGTTGAGTACAATTTACATTTGTAGAGCATATGAAATTTATTGTATACATGTATTGTCTAAATTAAATACATAAATATTATTAATTTGCATTTGGTTCATTTGGAGCTATTCAGTTTGTATAATATTACACATACTCCTCAACTCCTTTTTAATACTTGAGTTTTTGATTAGAGGTCACATTGTATTGAATAAAATTTGATAGTGAATGAAAAAGTACTTTTTGCCAGCTGAACCAATGCTCTATGCAGGGCCGCCTGAGACTTTGATGTCAAATAATTTACTATACAAGTTGATGAACATTCCACAAACCCAATGCAAGTGTTAAAGTTGTTTTCTAGAATTGGAGTTGCTAAACGACAATCTTCATTAACTTTAAATGTATGGTCTGTAATATATTGTATATTAATAGGTTACCTTTTTATTATATGTTTGTATGTCAAAACCTTATTTGATTATATGTATTTTGAGCTTTGAACAACCTATGTAATTTCCGTGAGGACTAAAACATTGAATCTGAATCCGAGTTGCTGCAGAAAAAAATGCCTGTTTTTCAAAAGATTTATAAATAAAAATGTTATGTGTGCTA
>NW_022720368.1:0-1590 GCF_011630105.1 Anneissia japonica | reverse complement strand
CCTTCAAAAAAAAAAAAAATGGTTCGTGTGGGAATCGAACACACAACCTCCAGATTTGCTATCATTATCCACCATCAACTAAACTGCCTTAAAAAAATATAAAAAAATTAACTGGCTCGTGTGGGAATCGAACCCACGGCCTTAAAAAACAATTTAAAAATAAAAATAAATTTAAAAAATTTTTAAAAAAATTTGCCCCGTGTGGGAATCGAACCCACGATCGCCGAGTTATATTACTCCTGATCCAGCATGACTAAACGGAGGGAGGTAAACCGCGGCCCCTAAACCATAAATGCGATAAACCTAGTACCACACCAAGTACTAGTTAGTCAACTCTTATCCTACTAGAAAAAATTTCTTTGTATATATACACTACAGGTTAATATTACGCATGGTCATGGTGTCAAAAAAATGGGCCGTGGGCCAAGAGGGTTTATTTTTTTCTAAAAATGTATAATTAAATTTATAATCGATTTATAATTGTTACCATCTCCATAACTTACACACTTTTTTTTAAATAGACAAAAATGTTGGAAAAATTCATTATGCAAATTAGAAAAAATAGACCAATCATGTTACGGGATTAAAAGTATTGTACTCGTTGATGACGTCGCGAATTGCGAAATAACAACAAACAACAACCTTTCATGTCCCAGCCTGGGAACCAGTCAATTCGAGCGGATGCCACTTAGAGCAAATGCCAATTCGAGCGAATTCGAGCGGAATTTTTTTTTTCGAGCGGATGCTAGTTCGAGCGGAAGAAGATCCACTTGTGCGAACAACAACCTGTGCGGGTTATATACGAATTACTTTAAAAATTCTATTTTTGAGCTAACAATTTGCTCAAGCTTTGCCTGGGAGGCAGTGAAAAGCCCCAGTCGGTTCAGGGAAG
The DNA here is from genome assembly GCF_011630105.1 of Anneissia japonica. Lineage (NCBI taxonomy): Eukaryota > Metazoa > Echinodermata > Crinoidea > Comatulida > Comatulidae > Anneissia > Anneissia japonica. The sequence continues at coordinate 698 of NW_022720368.1, read as the reverse complement.
ACGCCTATAGCCTTATGTATAGCAAGTCGTATTTAATGGATTTTTAGGTTAACAAATAATAAAGTTCTATTTGTTCTGAATGTATATGGTAAGTGAATCCTATGTGGAATAGGAACTTCCTTTATAGCCTGCCATCTCTATCTTAGAGTAAATAAATAAATAAACAAACAAACATACCCACTTTCATAAAAATAATTATATATCTTAAATTATACTAACTTAGTCAATGTTATCCTTTCCACAAGTTAAAAAAAAAAAACGGTGGGTTTTGAACTTTAAAAAAAAAAATTGGTATGATGTCATTATTACTGGACTGTTGATACTTGTCACAGGGGCGGATCCAAAATTGTTCAAAAGGGGAGGGGGCACACAACAGTTCCAGAATAGATAAATGAGTAGCACATAACATTAATATGCATTGACATTTTTTAAATAGTGGCAAAACCGCCCCTGTCTCAGTCTCACACTACTACACCATTCATTTGTGCACCTTCTGACACACCACATACGTAAAAATAATTTAAAATCCTATGGTGATTAACAATTACACAATTAAAGTTGCTCCCATTTACAAAAATAGGCCTAAATCGTAAATCTACAAATACAATTACAAAATTATATAATTCAATTACAAATATAGTTTGCTTTTTTTAAATACAAAACCCCAATCAGTGGCGGATCTGGGGGGGGGGGGGGGG
>NW_022720367.1:0-1919 GCF_011630105.1 Anneissia japonica | reverse complement strand
CCCCCCCCACTCCACTTTTCACCAATCTGATATAATTAGAACCCCACTTTTACAAGTGAATGGAAAGATTAACAATTACGCATGACTTATGAATTTTGTCTGTTCACTTTCTAAGTGCGGTACATATTTTCCGGACCAAAACCAAGTAAAAACGCAATTGTTTAAACATTTTGTAACCATCTCAGAAACCCACTAGATCTATTGCAACGACTATCAGAGGCTAAATTTATTGTGAAAACAATGTACTAACGTTGTTGAAATTGGAAGCATGTATCCTTATTAGGCCAATATTTTTACAAACTCAAAAGTGCACAATTTCTAATATAAACGGTTTATTCTTTTGTATATTATTATGACCCGTCGTATATACTAGTGTTAAATATTATCTACATACATAGGATTACTGTTTTTTCTAATTTCACGGATATGATGTCTACCTATTTCGATTAAGTGATAAGCCTACCAAAAGTTTACGAACTCCAGTGTTACGTTGACGCAGTCTCGCAATGACGCCATAATAATCAGTGGCAGATTCAAGTGGGGGCGAGCCGGCCGTAATTTCTTCAAAATTATTGTTTAAAAATGGAAAAATAAACAAAGGAAAATTAGAATTAGAATTTAGGTCTGAGAGTGCCATTTCCGGCAATCTAGAGGTGTCATAATCATAAATTTTCTTACCTCAGCCCCAACCATGGTGGGGCTGAGGTGGTAGTCCAGCTACACTCTCCATCTGTAAAAGTACCTCTCTGGGCCCAGCTCTATTTCAAATTACTGGATCCGCCACTGGATATTTAAAAAATTTCGTATGGAAATAAATGTTAATTGCATTGCTTAAAATCAATTAAAAGGCTATATGCGCCAGAGCTTCTGGGGCTTCGCCACCTGGTCCCCAACCATTGCTTGGGCCTACGGCCCAAGGCTTTATGTTTCATCTCGTCCCCCCACTTTCAGCCACGAATCGACGCCCTTGGGTCAGAGGCAGGTATTTAAACGTTTGTATGATACACTGAACATTTCGTGTCGAGAGAGTTATTCCAGTTTAGTTTTTTCTTGATTGCTTGTCGTCGGATACTACTACTACATTTAAAACATATTTTAAGGGGAATTCTTTTGTCGTCCAGGGTTCTCCTTAACATTGTCAAATTTTATCTTTAGGGACAGTATTTTTATTATGGAACTGTTTTCACCCTCTTCATTGTCTTATGTTCCCCATGGCAACCCTTTCACCAGGATATTTAAAGAATGGTGAAATTTCAGAAAATGTCCTCAAAATTTTAAGGGTGGTGCACAAAATTCTAAAGGGTGGATACAAACAATTCTATTTTATTACATAACAAGTGACACGCTAAGTCTGTTTATTGACCTTGCATTTGCATTAAAATTTTTTTGAAGCGTGGTTCCAATATTTTAAGCATGGCATATAATTTGCCTTTTTAATATTTTTATTTAAATTATGTTGTTTCTGTGAGTATCCTACGTGAAAAGATATTTTTATTTGCCATTAAAGATCCTAGTTAATCGTTTTTCATATTATTAATTTATTTACATATATTCTTGTTATAATAATGATTTACTATAAATATTGTTTAACATTTATGGAAATAAATTTTGCTCAATGAATGAATAATTATTCAAATCCACTTGCACTTGACAACAACAACTAGGCATCAGTTATTATTTTTAATGGTGTCTACCACATATTTCTTCTTCAATTATATACAGATACTAAATAAAAGCTCCATTGTACAAGTATATTTATTCAGATTGTTTTCAACGTAGTACTATCAGATTGTTTTGAAAGCTTAATGCAGTCACTATAACAATATTCGAATTTCACAAATTTCGACTTCTGGAGGAATTCAAAATCCACCCACTCCTGTGTTAATGTTGGAACCCATTATTATTTCTTTATACAAGTA
>NW_022720366.1:0-2006 GCF_011630105.1 Anneissia japonica | reverse complement strand
TGCACGAAATCGTGTCGTGATTAAATATTCCTGATGATTACATAATTATTGTCGAAATACTGAATACCGACAGGATGGTGTGCATTTTGATACTTGTTATTGTAGCGTTTATCATTATGGTAACGGGACCTCTTCGGAAACAAGTAGAAATGCTTAAATGGTTATCCTGAAATTCTCTTATTGTTGTTTATAATTCTTTTAATTTTGTACTCTGTTTGGTTGTAAGAATTTCGTAATAAATCAAATCGAATCAAATAGTAGAGGCCCACACCTGTGTCAAAACAAGCCTTGCGACGACTAGTGGAGCGTTATCTTACGTTGATTATAATAAAAGCAGATATGTAGGCCTATAACAATCTGTAAATAAAATATATTGGCCATCGCCAAAAGTAGGCCACATTTAACATATAGGTCTAATTAGAAGAAGATACAAAATGGGAGGAGCGATAAAATCCGAAGGAGTCGGAACATTTTCTCTTGACTTTGCCACATTTATAGATGGAATAAAGTGCATTTGTAAGACTGGTTGTGTATTAGTAAGTATTCTACTGTTTCAGAGTAATTTGTTGAGTTGGAATCATGAGCTTTACTATAATGCTTTATACTTTTTTAATGGCGTCCTCCCAGCACAGTGAAATGAAGAGGTACCTGTTGGAGCTCCAGGGAGCAAAGTCCCCCTGAGAGAGCTTCAAAGTAGTAGCCATTTTATTCCCTTATCCAAGTGATTTCAGAATGGTTGGAGATGTTTTGGATGGTGGCTGGAAAACGAAGCGCTTCTTTTGCCATCCCTTATATATGTCATTGATCCTGTAATCTGTAATCAGTGTGTACATGATATACGCACCCGCTTACGTCAGAGTGCAATACAAATGCCATTGCGACTTTTGGAAAGGATGACATTGCTGGGGTTCCTCACCCGCTCATTATGTCATGTTTATTTCATAGCAAATCTTAAGAATAGATTACGACAACAAGACACTGCACGTACGTGAGAATCCCCCGCTGGTAGACCCAGCTATACAGTTGAGTCTGCAGATGGACAATAGTCATTGTAAACGGAATGTCCGGCATATTAATATTGGTTAATACGGTAGGTTATTATTTCTGAGTATCCCAAAGGGTAATCAATCTGTTTGTAAACTAATGATACGTATGTCGTAAGTGAACTAAAATAAAATTGATTCATTTTGTATTTCATATCCTTAATAAACTTGAAGTGAAAATGAAATTCAGGCACGTGCAACATAAAGCAAAATAAACATAGTAGTTCAATTAAACTATCCTTCATCTACGTATCATCTATTGTATGGTGTTGAAACTTGGACTCTATCTACAACAAGTATGAAAACACTGGAAAGTTTTGAGGTGGAAGTTTAGAAGAATCCTCAATGTCACATGGAAAGACAAAATTAGAAATACAGAAGTACTCAGAAGAATAATTACTAAAAGGTCACTAATCAAAATAATAAAAAGAAGAAAACTGTAATACTGGTCAGAAAAGAAGCACTTCAAAGAACACTATTGGAAGGGAAGATGGAATTAAGTAGGAACAGAGGTAGACCAATGCTAATTTTTTAATTATTTTATATGATTTATCAGACTTTGAATTTCTTTCTGGAGTACTTTTTGCTGACAATTAATGTGCTATTCTGTAGCCACTTAGGGGAGTACGAAATGGCATCAATTGAGATATCACAAACAGTAAGCGATTTAAATTCCTATTTTGTAGACCTACTGACCCATATTAATACAATGAAATGTTGGTCCCTACCAAACACAATCCTTTCACCACAACTGAGTGCGTTGCCCCTCAAGTTATACCTTCGCTAAAACATCCAGGCACCTCACAAAATTAACTCCAAGGACCTCTCAATTTTTTCCTACGCCATTGGGTATTTTAGTTACTTATTTTAATAATTGTTTGCGATACATTCAAGACAGTAAAACAGAATCTGATTATTCTTAAATCCCTCTTTGCATAAGGTTTATCACTTTTTCTAAACATT
>NW_022720365.1:319-626 GCF_011630105.1 Anneissia japonica | reverse complement strand
GTAACGAATTTGTCGACCTTACCGATCGATAACCTTTTCATGAGGCCGGAGGTGGATGTGACCGTATATCCCGAATTTATCGATATGTAATCGAACTCAGTCTCGCAGAATATCTCAACTGGTAAATCTCGCTTTACAACAACAGTTCTACCATCGGACTCGGTTGAAACGGACCCAGCCAAAAACAACAACAGTATCATCATCATCATCATCATCATTTTTTTCCAGTTTTGCTTTAAAAGCATCCGGTATAGAGAATGTAAATGTAAAAGATAAACAAACACAGTTTTTTTTTTTTTTTTTTTTT
>NW_022720365.1:0-291 GCF_011630105.1 Anneissia japonica | reverse complement strand
ATTGATCGATAGGTAGACTACAAGTGCATGGGGATGTTTTCGTTTCACCGACGATTGCCGTGATAGGAGTATAGCATTCTTCCGATTCCTCCATCATCCTTCGTTGAACACATTCGCGGATCTGTCGTAAGTAGGACGGCACATCGTTCTCGAAGAAGGTTCTCGTTTCCATTTCGGTTCCGTCGGCCAGCGTCTGTATCCAAGACTTGCACGAATTCACGTGATAAGGCGTTGCGGTCAACCGTTGGGGATCTTCCTCGCTGAACTTAAGCCTCTCGCAGTCGACGGCGT
>NW_022720364.1:0-826 GCF_011630105.1 Anneissia japonica | reverse complement strand
AAAGAGAGAACTTAAAAATAGAAAGAATGATAAAAAGGGTAAAAACACCAAGAAGTCAAAGAAGAAGACAACTTCAAAAAAGAAGAAAACAAAGCCAAGCAATAAAGCAACTTTAAAAGTTAAGGCTAGCCCAAAGCCAAAGAAGGCTAAAAAGAAGGACTAAGTTTTTAAAAATGTTTCATTTCAATAGAAACTGACTTGGATTTGTAGGAACATGTTGTTTACTAGCATAATGCTTTTTAGGATGTTGAAATTATAACCTTTTATGTTAATGGATACAAACACTATAATGGTCTAGATTGATAAAATGGGAGAAGTATTGGAACCACTCCCCACCCAGTAATGTGATTAAGATTATCAAACCCTTGTAAAACGGGTTGATCTGCTTAATCCAGAAGTTGTGGTACATTTGCTTAATTAAAGACTATCATTAGCAGGTCTGATCATTAGTTAATATAGTAAAGATGTTATCAAAACATACAGTATTTTCTTAAACATCTGTACATAAGTGCCTTTAATAATGTTTGGAAATGGCCCTTATATAATCATTAAGTAAAATTGATTTTACAGTGTTATAAATTTTATTAACTGATTGCACAACAATGTGCATATTTTTATTAATTGATACAGTACTTGGGTTGTATTTTAATAATTTTCAATTCACTAATTGTTTAATTGTGAATTGCCTCCATTAATTGGCCGTGTTTGTAATGTACTGTAATTTCTTGTGTGAGTTTACATGCTTGTCAATAATGTTTAACAAATGTAAAGATTCTAAAAGCTGTTTCACTAATTGGATGAGGCTGTGTGTTTAGAACCCATTATT
>NW_022720363.1:0-1416 GCF_011630105.1 Anneissia japonica | reverse complement strand
ATGGTGGTGATGATAATGTTGATGGTGACGACAATGGTGATTACAGTAAAGAGAATATTTATGATAACAATAACTACCTGTATAATGATGATAAGACGACGATGAAGATGACATTGATGATGTTGGTAATGATGATGATGATGATGATGATAATGATAATGATGCTGCTGTAGCTGCTGCTGCTGCTGCAGCTGATGATAATAATATTGATGATTATGGTGGTGATAATGACAATTGTACTGATGATGGTGATAATGATCATAAACATTGTGAAAAATGATGAACGATGACAGTGGTGATATGATGGTAATGATAATAATAATGGTGGTGATGATGGTGATGGTGACAAAAATGGTGATTACAGTAAAGAGAATGTTTATGATGACGATAACTATAATGATGATAAGATGATAATGATGATGATGATGATAATGATGATACTGATAATATTAATACCAGTTCCTCGGTGTAAGCCCACCTCTTGGAATATGCCTATCTCTGGTATAAGACCACCCCCTACTTTATGCCCAAATTTATGTTCCAGTCATTTGGGCAAAAGCCCAGAATGTGAATTTTACAAATATTTTCAGAATTAGGCTTATAATATAAATATTCTCAAATATTGGCTTTGCAATAGGTATACAGTGCCAATATCCGGGGATTCCCTGGATATAAGCCCATCCCCCCCCCCCCCAAAAAGGGCTAATTTTATGTTCAAGGCGGATGGGCTTAAACCAGAGGAACTACGGTATTGATTAAGATGATGATTGGTGCTTACCTCATCCCTAAGCATGGAGGAAAGGAAGCTCATCATGACCTTGTGTTTCTTGGGGAATTTCATGCACAGCGACTTGATGGCCTCAACAACAACGATCTTGAACTCATCTGAAATTTCGGACATGAACGATGATATTTGCTTCATCAGACGGTCAACGCTGCTCTCACTACCAGTCTGAAATTAATGTTAAGTTTAACAGAAATTGCTGCAAAAACATGATTTCATTTCATACGGCTTAGCTCGAAGTAGTGATTCTAATTAATGAATTAGAAATAAATAAAGCATTTATCTTAAGATCATTTTAGACTTATAACAACATTTAATTTATCTTTAATCCACATATATTATTGTTCAATTACTGCTTTTGGCTCTACTGGTAATTCTAACATTACATTGTTTATACTGTAATTATAATAAAATGAATATAATAAAATAAAGTTAATAAAATTTAAAAATTTTTTTAAAAATAAAATAAAAAAATAAAAATAAAATAAAATAAAGTAATGAAATGAATTATAATAAAATGAATAAATTTGTTGCGGCTTTTGGGTACTTGATTGTTAATTGTTTAATTAAACAAAAAAAGAAAATTGAGGAATTACCTTGAGTAAGGTGGTAATAGCCAGGGTAGCAATACT
>NW_022720362.1:0-550 GCF_011630105.1 Anneissia japonica | reverse complement strand
GATTAAGTCGCAAAACTTTAGCTGCATTTGGTGGATTAAGTCGCAAAACTTTAGCTTCGTTTAGTAGCGCCATTTACTCTAGGTAGACGGCGACCGGTTTCGTTACCGGTTGGTACATTTCTTACAAACATCCAGGCAAAGGCCAGTCAAAGGTGAGATGGGAACCGGGTTTTTTATCGATGTTTGCCATCCTTATATGTGAGCCATCGTAAATTCATGGTTTGCCGGAGTTACGTTCAATTTAAATCTCCAAACATATGAAGCTGAGATATTCTATGAATGAAGGCTTGTATCGCAGGCTAGAATTTAAAAACTGGTGACCAAATAATGAATTAGGTGCTAAATGTTGATTTAATGCTGGGTAAGTTAAAAACAGTCATTCCGTCCGAGTGGAGACTCATTCAAAAATTGAGGGGGTTCGCTAGAAAACAGGGGGTTTCGCTATACACCATAAAAACCCCCCCTGGCTACGGGCCTGATATATATAAATTAACTCTTGCGACAGCCATAATTTGGGTAGTCATCTTTGTGGTTCATCATGCAAAACATG
>NW_022720361.1:0-1138 GCF_011630105.1 Anneissia japonica | reverse complement strand
TGACACCAACCTATAACAGAACGTGTGATGGGATATCTCCCCAGTGTACGATGATTGTCTTATAACAGAACGTGTGATGGGATATCTCCCCAGTGTACGATGATTGTCTTCAGTAGGCAAATAGTGACTATATGATAGACCTAATTATTACACGAAGGAGTTTACAATTAAACAGATAGGCCTATTAACGTTGCCGACATGTGTGTCATAGATTAATATATTTATCTAATCTCAGGTCTCTTGAATTAAAAGTCTTACCTTTCGAGTAGACAAGCTCCAAGCTATACAGTTCAGGTCTTTTTGAAGTCAGATTGTTTTGTAGGACAGCCAACAAAAGTACAGAAGAGGGCGAATGAGGCAACACCCAAAACCTCACAATAATCCAACCTTCTACCTCAGTTGTCAATTCTGTAAGACACTGAACCTCAAAGTGGTAACGCTTCATGGGTCTATTTACAAAGTATGCGAAGTATAGGTTCATTCAGTTTGCGCACTCAAGCTTAGATATTCAAATCCGTACAAGGTAGACAAAGTGAATGAAATGGCGTAGAATGGCACTGCCCGGTAGCACTGTTGAATCATACCAATAACCGTGTATACTATATAGTGTGAAAACACCGCTATTGATTCCTCATTATGTTTCATTGTATGTTTACTCATCTTTCGCATCTATCTGGTGCCGTATTATCATTGAGTTTGTGTATTTTTTTATAATATATAGAGACAAACAATTTATAAATCATGTAGAGGCCTAATAGGCTATACTACGAACACTTATAGTTTATATGTTATTTTATTTCATTAAATTTTTTTCATTGTTCCAAATTTTGAATTAGAAATTGCCGGGCATCTGGGGACCTGCAGTGGCCAAAATACGACGCCAATACAGTGTCCCCTGTCTCCAGCAGCCGCGATCGACTCCAATTAAAGGGTCTTCAGCACATGAAGCAGCAGGGGTGGATCTGGAAATGTCCAAAAATGGGGGAGGGGGCGAAAGTGGGACTGGTCGTGATAACACTCCACTAGGAGGTCCGGGGGAAATTTTTGTGTTGTAGACGCCCGAAAATAACCTTTGAGGAGTTTTGGCCGATCAATTTTTTATTTTTTTCTTTCTTTTTTTTTAAATATTTTTTTAACC
>NW_022720360.1:0-589 GCF_011630105.1 Anneissia japonica | reverse complement strand
CTGCTGCCCCCTGGCTGGCGCCACCACTGTATGTAGGATTAGCCGTACTGTACTTGCACAATAGATGGATATGCCATTGTAGCTAGTCATGTAGTATCCAATTTTGGGAAGTACATTTGTCTTTGTGCATAATTTTTTATTATTTATTTATACAAGATATATTTTTCCTATTTATTAATTAAATTTATTTTTTTAATACATAGGATACATTTTCAAATCAGGTGTAATAATCAGTTTTTAATAATGGTGTGTATCAGAACTATTTAAATGCAAAATTACTGCACATACAAATTTATTGTATTTCCATACTAAAAAAAAACTATTAGGTTTTCAAGTTGAAACATGTAGATGAATTTGCACATGCTTGAAAGTAGGGACATTCTGTATCGAATACCAAGTTGAATTCATCAATGATGTGTTTTCATTACAGTACCTACTGTAGATGGTATTCTGGCTATAGCAACTAAACCTAACAAATTCATATATTGAATTAATATGTAATTTTATCAATAGCAATGTATGCGCACAATTTCTATTTGTGGTGTTTTTATTTTTATAGTCTGTGAGAAGTTGGCTAATTCCACTATTG
>NW_022720359.1:0-1354 GCF_011630105.1 Anneissia japonica | reverse complement strand
TTCATTTGTGTGAAATTGTTCAACTTCAATTTATTTACATAGTAGATTTCAATAAGAATGTTCTCATTTCGTATACCACCTCAGCACCACGGTTTGGGGCTGAGGTAGGAAAAATTATGATTAAGGCACCTCAGCAGATGCCGGAAATGGCACTCATATAGACTTAAAAATTTAAATACAATTTTGTTTTTATCTAAAAAAAATTTTGAAAAATTTAGGGGGACCCGGCTCGGCTGCCTCCTCCTCCTCTTTATTTTTGTCACTTGATATAATATGATATAGGCCTATCCTGCCTGTTCCCTGATCCTATAGTCAATGTCAATGCCTTTATGTTTAAACAAATCTTTCTTTTGTCAGGTAAGGTGCTACACTGAGGATCATGGGTAGGGCCACTTGGGGCCCCTAGAAGTCGGGTGCCCAGGGGACTGCCACACGAGAGCGCATAGGCGTTGTACACCACTAGTCCAAACAGTGGTATCCCAAATCGGCATAATTGCTGAGTGATCAATTCCAAAATATCCTAAAACCAAAGACCAAAACTGCAAATGGCACATGAAATCGGTGACTGATACATTGTGGTTCGGTATTAATAATAATAATAATAATAATAATAATAAAAATAATAATAATATTATTATTATTACTATTATTATTATTAGTATTATTATGTTTATTATTAATTATTATTATTTGTGATTATTACTCATTATTATTATTATTACTATTATTATTATTGTTATTATTGTTATTATTTATTATTATTATTATTATTATTATTATTATTATATCATTGTTATATTCACATTCTAAGTTTAAAGGAATACATATAATAAATAGAGAATGTTTTAATTCATTATAACTTTTTAGACTGTGTGTATAATTCAGTTTTTACTATATTATTTTGCATTGGGATGTAACTTTGTATTGTAATGCATTACTTATTTGGCCTATAACACTGTTTTCGGAGAAATAATAATAATAATAATAATAATAATAATAATAATAATAATAATAATAATAATAATCTATTAGGCAGGGATGGCGCCATTATTTTTCTGACGGGTGTGGGCCGATGTCCCCAACGAGGGCAAAGTGGGCGTGGTCTGGCGTCACTCAATATTATTTCAAAGTGATCGAGGGGGTGAAACCATGGAAAATATGACAAATTAGAGGTTTCAAAGGCTTATTTAATAGATTTTCTCCCCTACAAATTGTGGGCCCTTCCCCTCTCCCGCTGACGCCACCCCTGCTATTAGGAGAGAAGGAGTTACGTCGGTTCCGACAAGGTAAATACGTTTTTGCTGGGTATCTTTAACATAGCGATAATTATTATAATATGTCTGTGTGTAACTGG
>NW_022720358.1:1044-1224 GCF_011630105.1 Anneissia japonica | reverse complement strand
CGGGAACTGCAGCCCTTGACAGAGAGCAAACCTTCTGTCAGCCACAGATCCTTGGACAAAAAGTTAAAGTTTTGACATACATATACAACATATTCTCAGAAAAGCTTACAATGACCTAAACTTTTCAATTGCCAGCTTTGCACCCAGCTCCACCTTACTTCCCTCCCCCCACCCCCCACC
>NW_022720358.1:0-1034 GCF_011630105.1 Anneissia japonica | reverse complement strand
CATTTAAGTTATTTGCATGTATTTAGTACTGTATTATCAATTCTATCCAAACTGCCTATTCCTGTTACAGTTTGATGATTATTCATCTATCCTGGATGTTGAATTTATTCAAATCATTAAATTTTCTGTCTAAATATTTTCAATTGTTTATTAGATCAATTGGTATGGCAAGTGGCGAGGGCTAGCGGAGCTGCTCCAAGTTATTTTCGGCCAATGGGACGATATCTTGATGGAGGATTGATTGCAAACAATCCTACATTAGATGCACTGACAGAAATCCATGAACATTATATTGATAAGAAAATGAAGGTAACACAATACTTTATTGTGATTCAACTTCTAACGTAGGCCCTGCCCGGGTGATGCTGCAAGTTAATTTATATTTCTTAAAATTTTTGTATTTATATTTTTAAGAATCTTCCGACACAGTCTGTTGGACTTGTTTTGTCAATTGGCACAGGTGTAGTTCCTCGCAAAGCAGTTAAGAACATTGACATCATGCGTCCAGACAGTCCCTTAGACTTAATCAATGCTGCAAAGACCATGATGGGAGCTGCAACCCTTGGACAAATGTTTATAGAGTTGGTAAGTACCAATGGAAAAGTATAAATGCCCAGGAAACCAAATTTTAATGTTATAATAACGTTTGGTGTTCAAATCATTTTTAGTGGACTCGGAGGGAAATAAGTTTTACTTTCGTTTAAAACTTAATTTGGTTATCCAAGTTCAATTAGTTCATTGTAACTTGTACTTTGTACTTTTTATGCTTGCTCATTTTATGTAACATTATTTGTGGAACTGAATAATTCATTCAAGGTCTTTATTCAGATTCAGATAAAAAATCAAAAATTAAAAACGGATAGCCAAAAGGCTGTATATGAATGTATTACAAATATTGCAACATTGTGTTCACGTCATTTTGTGGCATAAACTAATCACAACTTTCATAGCGTTCAAAAATGCTGTAACGCACAGGTGGGCAAAGTGCGGCCCACGGGCCACATGCGGCCCACTTTACATTAAAAACATATAAA
>NW_022720357.1:0-1126 GCF_011630105.1 Anneissia japonica | reverse complement strand
GTTTGGCGCCCCGTATTCAGAGGTGCTAGCAGCGTGTCAAGAAAAGAGCTCCGAATCTGACAGAGGCTGATATTTCAAGTAAAAGTGAGGCAGCAACACAAAGAATGGTAGAGGCTTCTGTTGGGATTTGAAGTCAGATCCGTTTACATTCAGAGCGGCAGAGTCAAATAACAAACCGAATATAAAAAGGATGGTTCTGTCAGAGGTAAATGGTGTTTATGACCCAATATGTTTGGCAGCGCCGGTGGTTAGCAAAGGCAAAATGCTTCTTCGGGAAATGACTCAAGATGACGCAGACTGGGATGAACCTTTACCAGAAGTGAGGCTCAGTGAGTGGCAGAAATGGAGAATTGTTTTTAGTACATAAGCATCATGCACACACCTCGTTCCTACACACCATTCCCAGCGTTAAAAACACTTAGAAGCGTGTTACCAGATACCAGGGAACAGTTAAATTTTAATTTTCCCTGATGTTACATACGAATTTTGGAGATGTCTCGAATAAGGAAATTGAGGTTACTTGTTACTTGAGAACAGTTGGCAACAATGAAGAAGTTAATGTTCGCCTCATAATGGGCAAAGCAAAACTAGTCCGTGAAGCCGCTTCCACAATTCCCAGACTAGAACAGGCCCGTAGGCAGTTTTTTCGATGGGGAGGTGCGTTTTTGCGACCGAAGCGGACCTTAGGATGGGTGACCGCCTAGGGATCCCCGGGTGACCGCCTAGGGATCCCCGCGTGGGGGGGGGGCGAATCCCTGGAAGCTCCGACAAATTAGCATTTTGAGGGCCTTATAATGGATTTCTGAAACCTGTAAGAAAATTTATGATTATGGCAACTCTAGATGGCCGGAAATGGCACTCTCAAACAAAATTTAATTATGATTTTTCTTTTTACTCCATTTCTTTTATAATTTTAGGGAGCTCCCACCCCCAACCCACTAATCTGCCACTGTGAAGTTGTAACATTTTATGTCCTTTACATCTGTAGGTCTACAGATGACATGGATCAATGGAGCTGCACATTACTAAAAATCAACGGTTAGAAAAGCGGGCAAAAAATGTAATGCATACCGTACTCCGGGCCTATAGCATTTTGTGATAATTAGGAAATATTTTAATGAAACAA
>NW_022720356.1:0-1199 GCF_011630105.1 Anneissia japonica | reverse complement strand
AATGAAAAATACTTTTCTTCGCCACTGGGTCTACTCATAATAAAAACAAGTATATGGTTTTTATTTTTAATCTGCTATTTCATATTTAAAGGTAAAGGTAGGAGAATGAGCCACCGTCCCCAAGGTCTCACTACTAAGTGAGTTCAGGATCTTGGTCATATTGTAAGGGGCTGCTTATAAATCGTGTTTTAGTGCTATTATATTCTCTGTATGGCTTTTTCGAACGAAAAATCAGCATCACCAGAAGCTGTCAGCGATAGCGTGTAGGGACTGTATGGAAACCAAGCTTGACTCTTTCGTCCGCGAGTCAGTCCCTATCGGGGACATCGAATCCCCTTCAGGCAAATCCTGGCATCATTTTACCAGAAAGAAATATGAATGTATATTTCTTTTCACGATTAAATAAATAGATAAAATCAATTAAAAAATCAAAGGAAACTTATATTGCATTAATCAGAATGTGTAGGCCCTGGTTATTAATAGGCGGCCCCCAGGCCAAATTTGGCCCGCGAAGAAGAAGAAAAACGCCAAAAGATTGGTAGTTTTAATTCAGCTAAATATTTTAGGGCGAGTCGAGTGGCCGAGCGATAAGGCAGGGGCTGTATCACCCACTAATGTAACAATCAACCACTAATGTAATATTAACCACTATTGTAACAAAACTCAACCACTAATGTAACATTAACCACTATTGCAACAAAAATCAACTATTGTAACAATTTCATTAATCACTAATTGTAACAATTATTTAACCACTATTGTAAAAAAAATTCATTAACCACTATTGTAACAACAATTTAACCACTAATGTAACAACAACGTACAATATATAGAAGTCTTCAAGCTGAAAGCTTTTTTACATTGTCCTATTAACATTTCATATTTATGATTGTTGTGGCATTTAAAAAAAATTATAATTTTCGATATAGATCAGATTTATTAAAATGGTTTGAGACATTTGTAAATATGTAGTTTGGATATTTAAAGGTCAGTGTTCATAACAGTAAACAGTTTGATTCCCAAATGTATGTATGTATCTGTATATATGTATGTATATATATGTATGTAAATATATGTATATATATATGTATATATATATATACATATATATATATATAATATATATGTGTGTGTGTGGGTGTATATATATATATGTTTATGAATGTATATATATATATATATATTTGTATATATGTATA
>NW_022720355.1:0-742 GCF_011630105.1 Anneissia japonica | reverse complement strand
ATTATGTGTGTATAATAATAATAATAATAATAATAATAATAATAATCATTGCTTACTCAATGCCACTGATATAAATCCACAAAGCACTAAAGACGTCTTAGTCTTCATTGTATCGTCTTCTCATGTATCGATCAATGAATGCTATGGCAGTGTTTTTGGAAGGTACTTTTATACATAGATTCCGAATCTGCCTTTTGATTGGACAGAATGTTTTCAGCATAAACAATTGTGTCAATTGCTGCAATGCTAATCATATTCATTGGGAGTTTACGGAGCCCCTAAAGGGACATGAATAAAGAAAATATTAAACTATTCATTCATCGAAATCATTTCGAGGGAACGAAATCATTTCGTTCCCTTGAAATATTATTTCGTTCCCTCGGAATATTATTTCGTTCCCTAGAAATAATATTTCGTATATGGTACGCCCACAGTGCCTTCGGCGTCGGCTGTTCGTCATGGGTGGCGCAAGGATTTGCCCAACGGTGGGCCGAGGTCCCCGGCTGGGGGTCCATGCCCAAGACGAAAGCAAAGTGGGTGTGGTCGAGCTTCGATTAAAAGGTTTCGACAGTTTCTAAATTTCGACAATTTAAGGGTTTTAAAGGCTTATATTATTTTAATCGATATTAGAGTCTATATGTAGAAAATACATAGAATTTGTGTCTCTTTCCGACGAATTGTGCTTTTTCTCCTTGACGGGGAGGGGGGCAGCTCTCCCCGACCGGGGGGCCCTACAGTATTA
>NW_022720354.1:0-733 GCF_011630105.1 Anneissia japonica | reverse complement strand
TATATATATATATATATATATATAGGCCCCTATATTGAATGTCCTAACATCTTATATAGGCCCATATTACAGTGACGTGAAAGCATCAAATGTTTAATAGAAAACTAATTATGCCAGTGTCTAAAACGCAACAGTAAAACAGAATATAATAATTTTATAACTGTTAAGAGATGAAATGGGTAGGCTATTTTTTATTTATACATTTTTCACAATAAAAAGATATAAATATTCAAATTACCGAATGGATCGATGCTGCTCTATAAACAGATGAGGGTTATGGGCCTTTAATACACCATTGCAAATATAGCGAAATGGTTCCAACTTTGTAAGAAACGCGAATTTTTAAGACGAAAATCAATTTCATGAAACAACAAACGAACTACAGTACAATACAATTCAAGATTACATTTTTTTAAATTACAGTTGAATCTAATGTCAAAAATTCTGAAAAACTGCGAAAGCTTCGGAAACACAAATTAATTCTACCCTGACATAATTAGAAATTGGTTTTGGAGCATCTAAACTATGAAAGTAAATTAACAAATGTTTTACCTTTATGAAGGCCTAGTTGTTTTTTTTTCTTGTCGGCACGGTGTTCTTCGTTGAGAAGTAATAACAGACTGATACGAACACTCAGCCGTCCTATCTTAATATATACAAACTGAACCGGAATTTTGGACGATCGAATAACCCCAGTACGAAAAACGGAAGGAAAGGTACGGTATTGCCTGTT
>NW_022720353.1:0-595 GCF_011630105.1 Anneissia japonica | reverse complement strand
CAATAAAACGTTACCTATTTTATTCTGTTTAAAAAAATAATCTTGTAAAATACCGTACATTATAATGTTTCATTGTAAATTATATGAGAATTTAATCCACATAATTTATGTTTTCAATTATTTAAGCATTTAAACAATTCAGTGGCCTAACACTGGATGTAAATGTAAAACAAAACAAAAACAAAAAACAAAAGCATCGCCAAAGTGTTTTCATGTATGCAAATGCTAATACTATCGCGCGATTACCGCGTATTTTTGGTAAGCAGAGCTCAGGATGGTTCACACGAGGTAACGAATATCCGTCGAAATGCCGTATAAATAAACTGCAATTATGTAAATAACTTTCACAAGAACTTTACGAATATCTTAATTAATATCATCTTAATTAATATTTTATATTAGTTAATTACTAATTAATTAATAGATTGATAAAAACATCGTGACCTTATAACTACAATTTATTTAATATGTTTTAAATAATAAATACAAGAATCCTGCAACGAATTTTTCAGGTCAGAAATTGGCATCAAAAAGTAATAATTTTTCAATCGCTATCTTCGTATTTTTCGGTTCATGGAAATAGCGACGATAAACA
>NW_022720352.1:0-718 GCF_011630105.1 Anneissia japonica | reverse complement strand
TTGACAAC
The DNA here is from genome assembly GCF_011630105.1 of Anneissia japonica. NCBI lineage: Eukaryota > Metazoa > Echinodermata > Crinoidea > Comatulida > Comatulidae > Anneissia > Anneissia japonica. Next base: position 710 of record NW_022720352.1, on the reverse strand, counting down.
CCGAAGAACCATGGAAATTAAAATGCTACATCTCACACTCGAGATAAGGTAAGACACACCGAAATAAGAAAAATAACAGGAGTTAAAGACGTCGTGTAGAAGATTAAAGAAATGAAATGAAGATGGACAGGACACCTTTTATGAATAGAAAACAATGGACGAAGAGATTAACAAAAAGGAGGCATCCAAGAATCGGGAAGAGGAGAAAAGGAAAACAAAAGAAAGGTGAAGTGACATCAGCACATACATGAGACTAACAACCGGGCAAGAGCGGTTTGATTAATTGATTGATTGATTGATTTATTGATTGATTGATTGACTGACTGACTGACTGACTAATATTTTGGAATAAAATTAACCGTCTCTAAATCAACTTACTTGTTGGTGGCGCTGTACAAAATGAGAAAGCAAGTCTACAATGCCTGTGCCTTGTTCCTGTTATGTGGTTTTAGAGAACACGCTATTGGATAGACAATGGAATGAGTGTCCCCTGAATAAGAGGTAGGTCAACCCCTATTTAACGGACAGTATTGTTAACCAAAAAACTGTTCGCTTATGTGTTCATACATTCATTCAGAAACCAAAATAAGTTTGCAGGCAAACTTTAAGACATGGTCACCAGTTTAAATATAGGAGGTACATTTTGTAATTTTGCCTCTTGTAGATCTTAAGCCACTATATTGTACTTTTATATTTTTGTATTATATTCT
>NW_022720351.1:0-676 GCF_011630105.1 Anneissia japonica | reverse complement strand
AACAAAAACTGGATTCAATATCTTAAAAGAATAAACTGCATTGAATTTTACTAGCATTATGAAGTGACACGATGTAGCACTAGTGGTATTGTGCAAACATATAAAGATTTATAAAAATAATTTTACAGTATATAATAGCTGTGTTTACAGTAAATTGCAGGCCTATATAAAATATTATAAATATATATTGATAAGGGTAGATGAAAGAAAAAGTTTTATATATTTTTATATACTATTACAGTACAGTATTAGATTTAACTTTACACGAATTTAATAGATGTGAAAGACTCAAAAAAGAAATTCCAAAACATAAGGTGGATAACCCTGCACAGTATGGACCATTCATAATTATCAACAAATGTATAAACAGTATGCTAAGGGGGAAAGGGCCTGGTACTAAATACAAAATTAAATGGAAGGAATTTACAAAAGCTTAAAATATTGATTGAAACCGGTTTTCTAAATTTAATAACATGCCAATATGGATTATTTAAACCTAATTATGTATCTATGTACCCATTGAAAAAAAGGCCATAGAGAACAGTATTGCAAAATCAACATTGTCCATGAATGTACACTTTTTAAAGGGGTTGAGGTGGCAAAAAAGAGTAAACTTTTAATACACTATGTTTACAATTGTGATTGGCCCCTATGTAAGTTTAAACTTTAAAGAAAA
>NW_022720350.1:0-556 GCF_011630105.1 Anneissia japonica | reverse complement strand
ACTGTTAAATTATATTTAAATTATCAAAGAAAGGTAATAACAGTATTTGAATAAAGGACATGGTAATGCATCGTTTAGTATATGACGCTCGCCTTGACAGTGAGAGATCGCAGGTTCGAGTCCCGTCGGAGGATTTTATTACACAATCTCTTTATTTATTTATTTATTTATAGCACTGCATTTGTTGAAAGCTATGCTACACGATGTATTATCATGTTCTTTATTCGAACACTGTATTTATCTTTCTTTTATGATTTATATATAATTTAACAGTGTTAACGACTAATTTGATTTATATTACCGGTATATGCTATTATTGTTTCCAGCCGTACCTATTGTGTAATAGAGAGTATCTGACGTTATTTGAATCTGTTCAACCATGAAGCTCTTTGGTCTAATGGTTATGGCGCTCGTCTTAATAGCAAGATGTCGCAGGTTCGAGACCTTTCAGAGGCATCTTATTACACAATATTTATATATATTTATTTATTTATAGAACTACATTTGTTTAAAGGTGCTACACGATTATTGAACACTGTATTTACCTTTCTTTGGT
>NW_022720349.1:680855-684014 GCF_011630105.1 Anneissia japonica | reverse complement strand
ATACATATACACATATATACATATATTGTAGGGTGTGTTGCTGTCTTTTAATTTTTATACGTATTTGGAGAGTACGGTGCTGTCTCTGTGTTTGGGGGTGTTAAAAGTATATTTGTGGTTTTTGTATCGGGTTTTGAACGATGTGTCAGTGAGCCCGATGTAGCATTTTGTGTCATCATTTGAGTGGACAGTGGCTTTGTTGATGATGGATGAGGTGAGGCAAATTGGTTGTCTGGTTTGCTGTAAGGCTTGAAGGACCCATTAAGGTTCAATCTCAAATTTATCTGAGCTGCACTGATGAGTCCTTAAAGGACGGAACAACGTTGTAAGCAGATTGATTTAACTTATATAAAATACAAATAGATAAAAAGCGGATGAGTGTGATCAGACAAATTTGATTTTCTGTAAAACTAAGGCATAAAATATCCAGATAAGTAAACAAAAGTTTAAAATTGGTAAAAGAGACATATAGTATTTACGTCAAATTTATGTTCATCGTCAATTTTCACATTTAGATATTTATAGCTTGCTACTCTTTCAATAATTTTACTTTTGATTGTAATTTGTGGGAAACATCCTTTTTTTTTTTTCCAAAATCAATAGTCTAGTCGTCTCCGTAATTTTATTTACATTATTTCTAAAAAGTTTTGATCGCAGCACTTTTAAAATCGTTATTTAAGTCGTTTTTGTGTATCTTGAAAGTTCAATCTTAGATCCACTACGGAACACATTATTATTTATTTTCTTTCATTTAAGTAGAGTGTCTTGAGCTCCTTCATATTGCGATCCATGGTTTGTTACTTGAAAACAATTTCATTAAAGAAAGAATACGACTGATTTTGAGTTAGCGAGAAGTTCGGCTGAGCGTGAGATTTTGTTTTCTGAGCAGTCGGGATTAGATTTCACTTGCATACTCAAATAAATGCCCCTTCATTTCACTGCAAATATGGAACTACAACACATAATTATCGTTAAGAGGTGTTACTGCGTGATCATAGACTTATTGACAACAACCCGGTTAGAAAAATGTAATTCTACTGCAGTACAAATCTAATGGAAGCAATATATTCTCAACAATACAATACAATAATTGTATTGTATTGTTGAGAATATATTGCTTCCATTAGACTTGTTTAGTTATTTAGGGGCGTTTATTCGAGGTAAAAATAAATGCCTCGGAGCATTTATTTGAGGGAGGCGTTTTTCCAAATGAGCCTCTAGAGGGGCCGTTTATTCAAAGTAGGGTGTTGATTTAAATATCCAATTCGGTATTAGGTCAATTTTTAATAAAAAGAAAATTGAAAAGCGTGCGACCGACTCTAGAGTACGGTTACAAAATTCAGAAACAGTGATTTTGCATTCCAGTTTGCTGCGTTCTCTGAGGGCAGATGGACCTCATATATATTTTATTTAATGACACCAATGGCCCGTTCGGGAGTGTCAATCAAAGTTAACAATTGACCAATTAGAACAGGGCCAGGAATACGCATGTCCTCCTACAAACACGTGTTGTCCCACAATCGTGTTGCGTATGTTTTTACACTGTTATTTTGTGGGACCTTAGCAACAATATCCAAGGGCCAGTGTTTAGCGCTCATGGAGAAACGCAACACCATGAACCGCATGCAACAGATCGTTTTTAGTGACAATTTATTCAGACTGCCTATCGACAATCAGTGAATGGCATCACTTCCTCTAGTGCTCACAGGTAGTGGAGTTGCCCACGTTGTATAACGGTTGAGTGCCTGCCTTCTCTTCAAGATATAGAAACTGAATTCTTCAATATCGACGAAGGAGTCAAACAGGGCTGTTCACTGTCACCTATTTTGTTTTCAATTTTCATCAATGAATTACGAAAAATGATAACAAAAAGTAACCTTGGAGTTAATATATTTAATGTTAAAATTGGAGCCTTATTTTGGGCTGATGATGTAGTGTTAGTCGGTGAAGACGAAAGAGATCTAAATCTCCTTCTTAAAGCAGCAAGTGACTTTTCAAATAAATGGAAACTGGATTTTAATTACAATAAATCCAATGTTCTTATTACAGGACAACGTGTAAATAAATATTGGAAATGGAAATTAGGTAACAATTTTATTACAGAGACTGACTGCTATAAATATCTTGGAATTTATATCTCTAACACTAACACCGACTCACGACACATAGAAGAGGTTTTAAGAAAAGGTAATAGAATAATAGCATATATAAAGGCAATTATCTATAATCAGGACAACTTTAACAGAGTTTATTTTGGTGATTTACTTTGGAGAGTAATCGGTTTACCTACTATCAACTATGGTTGCTCTGTTTGGCTTAATGGTTGTAAATCCTCAACCGACAAAATTGAAAACCTTCAATATGAAATGGCAAGGATAATTCTAAGAGCACCTAGATATGTAGCTAAAGAAGCATTATACGGAGATCTAGGATGGTACACAATTGCCAGTATACAAAATTTTAAAATTAAATATTTCAACCGGTTGAAAAACCTAGACGATGACAGGTGGCCCCGTTTACTCTTGAAAGCAATTATGTATAATGAACATAAAATGAAATGGAAATGGTTGAACTTCATTAAGCAGCTTCTTTCGAGGCATGACTTAAACCATGAATTTTGTGTAAATCAATCAACTTACCTTTCATCTGACTTTAAACTCATAAATTGTACAAATGATGATAATGAATGGTTTGAAAGAGCTTGTAAGAAATCAACTTTAAATGAATATAAAAACAAACCTTTTTTGAAACATATCTATATGATATAACTGACTTCAAAGTTTAAAGCAAGGTCTAATTGTTTAGCTTTAGAAGGTAGGAAAAGTACATGGTATGAGTAGTGCACAGGTTTTTGCAAATTATGTAACTGTAACTCTGTTGAAAATATAGAGCACTTTCTATTAGAATGCCCACAATTTTATAATATTAGGGCTAATACCTTCCATGAAATTAAAATTGCTCTATTTAAAAATAATTTACATGAATATTGGGAAAATTTCTCCAATGGTTCACCACATCTAAAAATTCATTGCTTGCTTGATGATCTTTTCTCAACAAATTCGACTCTTGGCTTAATTTTTGATACTTGTATTAAAGAATATCTAAAAAATGCATGGGAAAAACGAACACATGTTTTAAATGACCCTGCTAATAATGTTA
>NW_022720349.1:666608-680045 GCF_011630105.1 Anneissia japonica | reverse complement strand
AAGTCGCACTTCAACCAGTTCGCGAAATAGTTAAACGCCCCATGAGGGCGTCCATGAGAGCAATTTTTCTCCATCCTAGCGGCGGCGGCGCTATTGGCTTTGGATTGGTGGTTAGATCATAGAGCTATTAAACAACTAGAGTGCTGACAAGATGGTGAAGCAATGCAGAGTTATGTATGTGTACCATCCAAGATGGCTGCCGTACGAAAGCGCCGCCTTCATGCTTAGTATAAATTATTGCCTTAAATAAGCCCTCTGACTCACTATTATTTCATTAATGATAATTAGTAATGATGATAACAAATTATTAAACTATCGTAGCCAAAAAAAGGCTAAGTGGAGCATCTTATTGAAAAATAAAGGAATGAAAATTAAAATCGTGTACATTACTCCCATCCACCGCAACGCTGAGTTTAACATACGGGTACTAGCTAAACTGAACTTTCTGAGTAAATTGAGCACACACACACACACACACACACACACAGTTCTGCGTATTTCGAACATCGAATACATTGCAGTTAGTGCTCTAGTATTCTTATTATATCTGGGATAACTCTGGTTCGTTTGCTTTCATTAGATTTTCCACTCTATGAAATAAATTTTCCTCCATTCTAGAGAGGGCGGACGTTCCATTTAATTCTGTGTTCTTTGGTCTCTTATGGAGAAGTTACATGTGTGTATGTTTGTCTTGTGAAAGGGATTGCCACTTACCTGGGGATTTACAATTGTAAGCTTACAGATTATCTTCATTATATTTCATAATATATTTGTATAAATACCATACATAATTTAACAATATCCAATCATAAGTGATTTCAATTCTTAAAAATGATTAAATTACATTTCTTAAAACACTTAAGGTTAAACACATGCTTAAAAATATAGTGATGTATTGTATAGTTTTGTATCAATATCTAGTATTTTGAAAAGTATTCATTTATACTCGTTAATACTTACAATTCTTGTTGTCTCAGGGGCGGATCGAGGTTTACATTTAGGGTGGGGGGGTGTCAGACTTTTTTTCATAAAACGCCGAAAAACAGGGAGGTCCAGTAGTCCTCCCCCGCGAAATGATTGATTCTTAGATGGCGGGAAATGAGCTTTCCAGACTTCAGAGGTGTCTCTTTTAATGACTTTTGAGTTCCTTAAAATTCAAGATTTTCCCCCTCTTGAAAATGGTCAGGTAAACTTTCTCATTCTTATTACAGTAAATAGGCCTATTTATGTGTGTATGTATACGTACATTAAAAAAACTGAGTAGCTACATATTCTTTTTCCCATGAATAATAGGGTGTCTCCCTGGGAAAATTCTGATCACTAGATGGCAGGAAATGAGCTTTTCCGACTTCTGTGGTGTCTTTTAATGACTTCTAAGTTCTTCAAAATCTAAGGTTTCCCCCTCTCGAAATGGTCAAGTAAACTTTCTCATTCTTATTACAGTAAATAGGCCTATTTATTTGTATACGTACATTAAAAAAAATTGAGTTGCTTACGTATTCTTTTTTCCATGAATTGATAACCCCAAAGAGGAAGAGCGGTCCGGGGGTCCTCCCAGGGAAAAATTTGATCACTAGATGGCAGGAAATGAGCTTTCCCGACTTCTGAGGTCTTTTAATAACTTTCAATTTCTTTAAATTTAATACCTTTTCTCCGCTTGAAAACGGTCAGTTAAACTTCTCATTCTTATTACTGTAAATACTAGCAGCCCTACTAATGTGTGTATGTACAGTACATAACAAAAATTAAATCGCTGCATACATATTCTTCTTTCAATAAATCGATGAACCCCAAAACGGGGGTCGGGAATCCTCCCCGGGAAAATTTTGGTTCTTAGGTGGCGAGAAATTTTTCCCGACTTCTGAAGTGTCTTTTAATAAAAATTTAAGGTTTTCCCCTTTTGTAAACAGTCAGGTAATTTTTTTCTCATTCTTATTACAGTAATTAGGCCTATGTGTGTACTGGTACACAGAGAATTTTTTTTTCAAGGTGTGGGGAGGGGGGAAGGACCCCTGACCCCCAATGTTGTTTATATCAAAAAGTAATACTATTGAAAATAATAACAATATAGTAGAATACAATAATACTGTCTATACAGAACTGTTCATATGATACTGACAATACCTGATTACTGATAGTAATTTAGAATTAAAACAACACAAGAACTGTTCTTAATTCAGACAGTAATCTTTTTCATAGTTGGTATTTTTTAGTTCAGATTAAAGTCCACCATATTTTAACACCTATAACTGCAGTAGCACACAGTTGGTTGAAAAATATAACATTTAAAACTATAAAACATATCCATAAAAATATGAAAAATTGCATAATACTGTATGGCAAGATAATTTAGATATACAAATACAAGATACAAGGTTCCTCACTTTATAAACACTTACAAGTAAAATTTGTTTTCCTGATTCTATTATACAAAACTTTAGTACAAATGACAAAAAAAAGATAAATATATTATATACAAGATGAGGTAACTGTACAAAAGCTGAGGCAGATGTAAAAAAAGTGGGGGGGGGGTGGTGTGGAACGGTGCGAATTGTATTAAGAAAAATAATTGTATTGTATTTTTAAAATATTATTTGAAAATCATTGAAAATATAGTACCAGTAAGATTTTAAAAGTATGAGAGTGCAATTTATTGAGGTTCATATTCTCAAAAATTTCTAACCTCAGCCCAACCATGGTGGGGCTGAGGTGGTGTGGATTCTCACGCACCCCCTACCGCCAAATCCTGCATCCACCCCAAAAAAGTTATTGCAAAAGGATAATTGTCTCTCAAAGCAGCATTGTAGATATATACTAAGTTGTGAGTGAATGAATTTCTTAATCTATTAGTACTGATTTTAGGGTGTAGGCGACCAAACCTGTTAAATGTGCATTCATGATACATTGTAGGGTGTGCAAGGCATTTAATAATGATTTATTATAGATATCATCAATGCTGTCAATTTCGGGTCCAATGACTTGACAGGCCGATTTCAAGATCCTCGAGAATTTTACTGTGATTATGTTTAGTTAAATTTCCAAACCTTAAAATACGGTTACTAATTAAAACACATAGAATAACACTTTTTAAGGAGAGCATTAAAACTTCTGGACTGGCCTTGAGAGACTAAATTTTGTGCAAGGAGAATAAACATAATACATAGAATATAATAAACTAAATAGAATAAAGTAAACACACCCACTGTTACCACTAAATACTAAATACTAGATGGGATACTTATGATTGAATATGTAATCAAGTATTCTGGATACACTCTGGTATTGTCAAAAACTACAAAAATACTTGGAGTTTGTACATTGTCAACACAGGAATCAAACATCCCTAAAGATTTATTTGAAGGGTCTTTATATGGTGGTCTGCGCATGTTTATTTCACCTGAGGTGTAGCTACCAACCAGAACTCGTGCTACAAACATCCTCTTCACTTCGTCACTGTCGGCCATTGCATACGAATCAGAATAACTCGCGCATCTTGAGAAGTAAGCACCATCACCAAAAGCAGCACCACATCGCGTTCCACTCAACCGAAAATCGAAATTATCTCGACAAATATCTTCAATATTTATTTTGGTAGTCCCATGGAAGAGTTGACGCTCTTCGACTGGTTGAAAGGAATTTTTTTTCATCATAACTTCTTGTTGCCTTTTGAGAAAAAAAATCAAAGATAATTTGTTTTTATTACATAAATTAGGCAAACGGATTAAATTAAATTAATTTCAGCTAATTTCCAAAATTATATTTGTAAATAACAATATGCTGGGTTAATACTGCTGGGTTAAACCTCTATTAAAGGCACACCTTTGGGACAAAACAAAGTGTCCCCTTAATAGGGGTGTCCCCTGAATAGGGGTTGACTGTGGTGTTAAAAGATATGTGGAAAAGACAAGCCAAACCAGTCACTGGTCACAAAAATTGATTTTTAGTTATTAATACAGGGGTTAAACAGTAAAATAAGAGCCATAGAACGGTTAAAAAATCAATTAAATCTGACAGTTTGTTATGAAGTTACAAGAGTTTAAACATACAGCGCTTTAAAGAACAATATTTGAGAAAACCTTTAAAGTTTATGATTTCAGGCATTTCTCAGGCATAAATCATTACCAAATCGTAAAAAAATGTTGTTTTAACATTGAAAATGAAGAAAATAAATGCACAGCATAATATATAGAGGTTAATTTAGTGCAACAAAAAAGATTTCAAAAATTTTGACATTCCAGCATGTTTTGGCATTATCTCTGAAACATGATTTGCGACGAGCAACTGGTTTGGCTTGTCTTTGCCACCTATTCTTTTCCTCAATTTGCAGCCAAATCAGTGTTCCCTTCTAAATAGGGGTGTCACAAAGGTTGGGTTGTACTGTACATAGCGGTATTATTTCGATTAAGATTGCTAGTCATTCTCTAGCATAAGCCTGTAAATGGCTTTGCAACCAAAAGGGAGGCCACTAGTTGTAGCTTGGAGGATGCTTGCTGCACAATTCCATGATCCTGGGTAGAAGAGCAAGGATTTTACTTAAATTCTTGCGCCAATGGTGGTCGACCAACGTGATTCTACGTGAGCTTGCATTCTAATATTTTGGATTGTTTACAGTGTTTACATTAAAAACCTCTGAGGAATACTATAATATACAGTACATACGATATCTCTAGGTCAACAATGGCATTTTATCATAAAAAAACAAAACCATATCTTGCAATATTGAGTGGGGGTGGAGTATTGTTTTATCTCAGAAATGAGTCAAGGAGACTTTATTCATCGCATTAGAGGGAAATTACATTGCAGATATATTCCCAATGTGAATTATTAGAAAATAAATTTAAAATTAACTGTTGAATATGCTATAACTTAAAATAACTAATGAAAATGGCCAGTATTAATTGCATGTCATCAATTCAGTACTAACAACAAACCTTGTCTACATACGCATACGTACAAAGAATTTCATACGAAAAGCTCAAAGACTAGACCGGCCACACAATATTTACTATTCTTTGGTAAGCATATTAATAAAAAATAAGTGCTACTAAAATATTGTACCGTTTAAATGCTTCCCAGCATAGCTCATTTTGTACCCGCTCGATTATTGTGATATTTCCTCTTTTAAGGGTCTTCTTAAACAAGCTCTCTATATTCTTGTATTCTTCTCCGTTCTTAAATAGAGTTACAAGTCGATATGATGTTGTTCGGATGCTCATATCCCAAGTCTTTGGATATTTGATGTTACTTAGCCTGGAAATAACGTAAAATTGCAAGATTTAAAGATGTCAAAAATACAGGAAAATACATACTAAATTTATAAGCTCATAAATCAAATAAAATACTGGCTTCCAACAAGAAACAGATTGAAAAAAAAGCAGTTTCACCAATACAGACATTTTACTACAAAACTCCTTAAATTTATTACTAAAAGCAAATGAACACAAAAAAGATATTATTCTACTGTCCGAAAATTAATGGGGGAGTTTTTTTTTTAAATAAAATTTTTAATTTTAAGTATAATAACTTTACTTTCATATACAAATTAAGCAATTCAAATGCGAAATTAAAATTTTCAGTTTTTTACCTCATGACTGATATAGTACATCTTTAATGTCAAAGGAAAATGTTAATATCAAAGGAAAAAAGATGCCTTTATACAGTATTATTATGTACATTCACAAATGTGAATTAAAAAAAAAAAAAAAATTAAATTACTTTTATATTTGCTGTCAACATTGTATGTACTAACTACTGCTAAATCCTTTCTGAGCCACTGGGGCTCATAGGGCGGGAGCTTATCCCCAGTTTCTGTAGTGTGAAGCGGATGAGAGATGTACTCCCCCTGGACGGACACTAGTCCGTCGCAGGTTAGTCCCCAGCAGTTTGCTGGCACCCGTTGATACAGCTGGGTGGACTGAAGCAATGTAGCTAAAGTGCCTTGCCCAAGGACACGAGCGAATCTGCGCAGTGGAGACTCGAACTTCCGACCTTACTATTGAAAGCCCAAACATCAACTGTTGCGCCAAACTGCCGCTCAAAATTGTATGTACTTGGTCACTACCATGACCACCATCACCATCATTTATTAGTACCATCATCAACATTCTGATCCTCATTCACCCAAATCAACACTTTCATAATTCACCAAGACCACCCTCTTCCTACACCACTGCCACTGTCATTGTCATCATTCATACACCACATCCACCAACATCAACCATCTACCACAGCACCATCATGAGCCCAATAACCAGTGGCGGACTGTAGGGTAAATTGTAAGGTATATATTACATGCTATATGCTAGCATGTAATGTATGCTAGGGGATGTCAATGAGAAAAAGTTTTCTAGTGGTAAAAGTTTGATCTATGGTCAAACACAAACGGATGTTCTCTTTTTTTTTTTTATACCGTGCCTGCATGTTTGTGGATTCTTATCAAAACGTTTCCTATTAAAAGCCTGTACGTTGTAATATGGGTAATGATAAGGAAGTACTTTTAGACTAACTTTCAAGATATAACTAGTATTACTCCTTTTACGCTACGCAGTAAAAGCATAGCCTCCCCGCGGTGCAATTTTGTCCAGTACAAAATGTTATGAATTCTGAAAATATATAAGCATTTTGAATTTGAAATCAAATCAGCCTCTGACATGGCCGGTGGAATTACAGGTGAAGGTATCCTCACACTTCCCTTGACTCACTGAATAGGTGATTGGCTGGTGTTGAAAAAACCAACCATGCAGAAATTCTAAGCAGCTGATATGATGATGACTCAGACAAAAGATTACATGACTATATCCTATATACCAAAGTAGGCCTGAAGATTGAACAACTAATAATATTATTAAACTTAACCATTCCAATGAAATGTAGTACAGAAGATTTTGGTTAAAAATTGCTAAATACTACAGAGAAAAATAAATATTAATATATTTTTTTTTTTAGTTTTCTCTTAGGTATGCAGTGCATATTGCACCTTGATGGTTCAACCACTGCCCACAACTCATAATCCCCACCACATCATTTGTACATTTACCATGATCATCCAAAGACATTTAAAAGTATTTTGATTATTGATAATTACGTTCATCATCATCACAGCCACCATCATTCACGAAATTACGCACATAGGAAAAAAAATTCTTAATAATATTTCTATAATATTTTAAGATTTCTACAAATCAATAAACAAATATACCATTGCATACATTATCATTGTTTTTAATATTTTTAAATTCTAGATTGTGTACAGAAGTATTGAAATACAAGATTTCCATCTTACCAAGGTTTTTCTTCTCTGCATCTCTTCATATCAACAGATGTTAGGTGCATGGATGGTCTTCGACGGACACCTTTGACTGTATGGTGTGTAGTATTGCTTTGGGTCATAGATTTAAAGTTCAAAATGTACTGTTGATCTCCAGCCCTAAATTTGACATCTGAACTACCATTGTGGTTTTTGTATGCATCAAACAAAGCTTCAAAATTTGAGCTATTAAAGTCAGATCTTGCATTTCCTTTGGTATTCTGAAAAGAAGGATGTATATCACATAATTTGAAACAGGAACAGAAATATTTTTTATATACTGTATACTAAATTTGAAGGCTTATGAAGGAAAAAAAACATTATGCTGATTGAGGGTGGGAATAAAATATTTTTTTTACAGCCTAGGGCACATGACAGTGTGGTGGTGGTTGGTGACCCTGACCTTCTCATTGGTTGAATTTGTTTAAATAACTTAAAACATAAAAAAGAATAAAATTATATATAAAAAAAGGCCACTTTTGCAAACATAAATTGGCACCATGAACAGCATTCTGAGATGGAAGACTTTATAATTATTATTTGCATAGATATACAGTAAGTAGTAGGAGGGACATTTTGCCCGACCTAACACGTTATTGTACTGAATAGTCAGTACGTTCCCAAATACTACAAGTGATTAGGGTGGGACACACAGGTAGGGCACAACACTCCTATAATAGTCAAAATTATTATTTGTAGTTTTTGGTACAGTAACTACCTGTTTCGCATATTCAACCCAGGCACCACATTCATCCTTCCAATACCATGACCAATGAGGAATCAAGTATGGGTCGGAAATATCTGGTTCGCCTCCCACCTCCAACCGCCGTATCTTGATAACCAACGAACAGTCAGCGTTACAGATAGACATGTCATCATAGCACAGTTTCATAACTCCCCTTTGAAAAATAGTATATATTATTGTGAAAATTTACAATCAAGAATCCTAAAGCCCTGTCCAAGTATTATTTGACAAAAACATATGGCATGCCTCAATATGGTCATGATGACATCACATCATGACCATATAAAGGCACATCATGACCATATATAGGCACATCATGAGTCTGACTATATATGGAGGGCATACAACAGTTGTTTGTCAAAGAAAAGTTAATAATCTGGACAAATGCTGTCAGTTGGCCAGGTGGGCTTAGTATTATTTTAAACCAGAGCACTGTGTGTGCCAAGGTTTCAATGCAGCCATTGGTAAAATATTGCATTTGTACCGTAAGAAACCCATGAACCAATTTCAAGATATAGCACACCTAGTGTAGATGCCTGGAAATGAGTGAAAACTTGATTTTCTTTATAGCTGGACTGTACTCCCAAACAAACTACTGCCAAGTCCAACACCTTGATTGAGTGAAGGCTCCTCACGCTTGACAAAAATGGCCTCTTTGAACCCCTTCTTTTTCTAAGGGCATGTAGAGTAATAGGGTGAGGTCGTGTAGTGGCAGTGCATAATAAAGTAGTATTCAGATATGTGGGGGAAGCAATATGACCAGTCATATAAGAGAAAGAAAAGGGAGAGCAATGTGGTTGCTTGTATGAGACTAAATATTTGTTTTCTGTTTTTAGGGTAAGAGAGTGCCCAATGCCTCATCTCTTCCTTTATATTATTATTAGTTATTATTATTATTATTAGTTTTATTATGCTTGATTTTGTTCTGTTAGTGTGGATTCTGTTTGGAGAGTCACTTGATAGTTTTCACCTTAAACTTTTTGACAATCCTTGGATGGCAGGTTTCCACCTCTCTTTGTCTTTATGTTTCATCCGAAAATAAAATTTGATTTGATTTGATTTGAAGTAGTTGAAATTAAAAAAACATTAGTAGCTGACTGACTGATTAGTAGCAGAATCAAAACTTACCAGGTATCAAAATACAAAGTTGCCTCACTGTTCACATCACAGAATTTACTTTCCATACTACAATTTCTAATAGAATTCACACTTTCCCATCTTCCATTATTCAAAACTTGCCACTGATAAGGAACATCACAGTGATGTCTTTGGCACCATCTCTCATTAGTGCACTTTCCCCGAAGATTCAGTTTGCAAATTTCTTCTATCTTTGGAATTCCAACTTTCAATGGATCATTCTCCATCTCTTTTTTTCGTTTCCTAGAAACTGACAAATAAAGCAGAATTTTTGTTTATTTTCTAGATAGAATAGAGTAACAACCTACTTAGTAAAGCCTAAAGCCTGAAATTAAAAAATTCTATATCAAATCAGCTCAGCTGTGTGTATTGGTGGTAACTACTGTGCGTGTGCTGAACCATGGAGATCTATTGGCCTCCGGTTCAATTCTCTCCTCTGCTCTCCTGTTTAAGCTGAAGGGCTGAAATGCAAGTTTTAATAAATCAGATGAGACGTTCAAGACATTGGTCACATGTTTAATATGGCCCAAGTACATGTTAAAGAGTAGAGTATGGTCTTCTGTGCCGAACCACTAACAGAAGGACCCCACTGAAAACAAGTCTACTTTAAACTGTTGTGGGTTATCCCTGGTGCTTAAGCCGAATAAATCCAATCCAAACCAACCCAGATCCACATTCTATTATAACTGTAATTGCGGTTGAAGGCATACAAGGCAAATTTAACTTATTTTGAAAGTCCACCAACTGCGGCTGCTTCAGACCTACAATATGTGGATTTCAAAATTTTAAATGTACTATTTACTAATTTAGATGAATACGTATGTATATTTATTAATTTTGTTTACCTATTAGTCTTGTTAAATTATTGCTTTATATGGGATTTAATTTTCACTTTTATTGCTTAACTTCTTCAATTTTGTGAACTAAGGCATACAAAGCAAACTAAATATAATTTTGAAGGACTTACTATTGCTTGTTGAAGAAGATGATGTGTAGTGGCTTGTTGGAGTTGCTTCGAGTGTCCAGGACCCATCAGCATTTTGCTGTTCTACAATCAAAACCTACAAATATTAAAAAGTTTCACTTGTTATTTTGTGTCGGAACTGGCAACCAATGATATACTCAAAATGTAGCATATTGGTAGCATTTAAGTATAATGCTTAGGATAATTGCTCTTAAAGTGCAGTTTACAGTTTTACTGTTTACAGTGTGTCCAGTAATAAACTACGCAACTTGAGATCATACAATTTACAAAGAAATTGAATGTCATGATGCATGGCTATGTCACCAAAGTGGAAATTTTGTATATGAATAAACAGTGGCAATAACCTTGAAGACACTATAGGGTGAAAGAGATGGGGGTAAAAAAACACAAGAATTTGGGACCCTGCTACATCTTGCCATGATAAATTCCAGAACACGTCCTACAGAAAAGACATTTAATTGGGAATGTTAGGATCTACAACACCAAGCACAGCAGACACATTGGTGGTTGTAAATTATCGCAGTTTCTGCACTACACATTTTTTTTTTTTTCACCTAGACCCATCCAATACTTTTTATTATCCACTGTCCAGACTATCAAATAACTATTGTATGCCCATATATAGTCATGATGTGCCTATATATGGTCATGATGTGATGTCATCATGACCATATTTAGGCATGTCACATGTTTTTGTCTCACAAAACTTGATAGTCTGTACATGACTTCAATCATAACAGTTATAGAAAGCGTGAGGAAGTGTTTATAGTTTATGCAGTATATATGGCACGGTCAAGCCAAATCAGTCGCTTTTCAGCGATCTTCAACTGGAGAAACTTAAGCCTAAAGCTTTTATACGTTGGAAATTAAAAAAAATTCGAAATTTATTTTATGACTTTATTAAAAATAAGGCATCTATTAGATTCAATATACATTGACATTTTTCTAATTTTCAATGGTAAAAGAACATTTTTTTATACAATTTACGGAGGTCAATGAAAATGTCAAAAACTTGGTCCATTTTTACCCGTTTAGTTGCACGTTTCTGACACTATGCATGTCTCCATTTTGAAAGCGAATTGCTCCATATTTGGTACCAATGTAAAGGGAATTTTATAGGCTTTCGTGTCATTGGTCAATTGTCATGATACAACTTAAATCAAACCAATTACAACGATTTTAAATAGTGTGAACAATTCTGTTCTTCCTTGACGATGACGCTGAAATAATGTGATTGGTCACTCACATAATGACGTAATACTGAACATGCGCACAGTGACGATTTGATCCCACAATGCCACAGAAAGATCGAAAAATGGCATCATTGGAGCAAAGCTAGGCCTAGTTGTTCTGATTTTTTGTAGTTTCATTAATTTTATAAGTACCAACAATTCAGTGAACAATGATTTAACAATATTTTGCAATTTCAAAATGTTTAGCATCTTCAACTTCACGTTATTAGGCCTAAGTTTTAGACTACCTATCGAGTATCGCTGATCGGCATACATACGAATGTATCACCAATGTTTTCAGCTGAATTTAAACTCAAATAACTTTCAAACCTGTTTTGGGTTACAAAGGAAAATCTGTGTGTTCTATTATATTACTTAGGCCAAATTTCTAGAGCGCTGTATAATGCTATCCCCATTGCTAGGTTGGGTATTCAGTCTAAGCCCATGGAACAAGAAACGTCTCCGTGCTGTTAGCGTCTCAGTGCGTCGGTAAATTTTGAACGTTTCTCCTAAACGTAGGTATCTTTAAACTTCAATAACTTTATAATGAAAACTCGGATTGCAATTTTTTTTTTCACAATTGTAAAAGAGAACACATTACTAAATGATAATATTGTATTATCTCAAAATCCGAATTTCCAACAATCGACTGATTTGGCTTGACCGCGCCACAATATAATTACCATTCCGTGACACAGTCCTGCAGCTTGGAGTGTGCTATTTTTATGTGTAAGCCGTAAAAATTGGGTCATGTGTTCATTCCATATTCGAATATCATCCTTGCCTGGTATATTGAAAGTGTCTCGCACAACATTTTCAAGAGTTTCTATAATACAAATTTAAAATATATTGATGAAATATGCACGACTGATATAAATACACCTGAGCCTAAAGATTGAGCTGAGCAGTTAACTGAGAGATATTAGGGAGCTTTTGATTGCATGACGACAGTAGGACGTAGCACGTAATAACGTCTTTAAAAGTCATCTACGCATGCGAGAACGTTAAGGTCACCTCGTCGAGTAGATTCTGGAATGCGATTTGGCCAAATCTACGTATGCAGAGAAGGTAGGATGGTCACGCATGAGTGATTCTGTTGTGTCGTCGCACAAATCGAAAGCTTCCTATTGTTTCTGCTTCTTGTGCTAAAGACCCTAGTTCAGACCAGGCCAGAGTCCAGTTTAAATTGGTGTCTGATCCTTGAACAACCCTCACATTGAGAGTTAAGTGAGATAAGAAACATGTTTGCATCTGTCAGTTTCATGTTGTAGAAGTTGGGTGGCACTGGACTGCAGCTGCCACAGGTCTCCAACCCAAATTTCCAAAATCATTATATAATATATTATTATCAAATTAAAGATTAATTGACAGTTATTATACATGACTGTTTTGGTAGTTATTTTAAAGCAAGTTGATTCTGATGAAACTGTTACGATCAATCAATCAATCGCAGGGGCGGATCCAGAAGTTTTGGTTAGGGGGGCTATAGGCATATGTGTAAAGTGCCTCCAAGTGCCTTCACTGTCTCTTATACACATCTAGATGTGTATAAGAGACAGTATATATATATATACTTGTATAAAGAAATAATAATGAGTTCAACACAGGAGTGGGTGGATTTTGAATTCCTCCAGAAGTCGAAATTTGTGAAATTCGAATATTGTTATAGTGACTGCATTAAGCTTTCAAAACAATCTGTAGTACTACGTTGAAAACAAACTGAATAAATATACTTGTACAATGGAGCTTTTATTTAGTATCTGTATATAATTGAAGAAGAAATATGCGGTAGACACTATTAAAAATAATAAATGATGCCTAGTTGTTGTTGTCAAGTGCATTAATTATTCATTCATTAAAAAACATTTATTTCCGTAAATGTTAAACGATATTTATAGTAAATCATTATTATAACAAGAATATAATATTCTTGTTATGTAAATAAATTAATAATATGAAAAACGATTAACTAGGATCTTTAATGGCAGATAAAAATATCTTTTCACGTAGGATACTCACAGAAACAACATAA
>NW_022720349.1:656825-666588 GCF_011630105.1 Anneissia japonica | reverse complement strand
CATAATTTAAATAAAAATATTAAAAAGGCAAATTATACGCCATGCTTAAAATATTGGAACCACGCTTCAAAAAAATATTAATGAAAATGCAAGGTCAATAAACAGACTTAGCGTGTCACTTGCTATGTACTAAAATAGCAATTGTTTGTATCCACCCTTTAGAATTTTGTGCACCACCCTTAATATTTTGAGGACATTTTCTGAAATTTTACCATTCTTTAAAAATCCTGGTGAAAGGGTTGCCATGGGGAACATATTAAAACAATGAAGAGGGTTAAAACAGTTCCATAATAAAAATACTGTCCCTAAAGGTAAAATTTGACAATGTTAAGGAGAACCTCAGACAACAAAAGAATTCCCCTTAAAATATGTTTTAAATGTAGTAGTAGTATCCGACCACAAGCAATCAAGACAAGATTAAAATTTTACTTTATTATTAGTTCATTTACAAACATTCAAATACCTCTGACCGCAAACAATCAAGGAAAGACTAGACAAGAACAAACCCGCGCGACACGAAAAGTTTAGTGTACAGTATTATACAAACGTTGAGACCGCTACACAACGGCCTTTGCTTCGAGCATGAAGGCAAGGCAAAAGCAGCTTTCTTAGCTACGTTTTTTGTCCGCTGATCAGTTAAAAAACGTATTTCATTTTTATTTTATCACTGAAAAACAACTACTGTAAAATGTTTACCCATAAATATGATGTGTGTGAAGAAAACATTAAACAATATTTTAATTTGGACCTTTAAAAAGCAGTTAAAAAGAAATGGCTCTGAAATTTTAGGGGGGCTGTTTAGCCCCCTCTAAATCCGCCCCTGAATCGTACCATTTATATGGCACCACTCCAACAGTTGTTACATGCAACACGTAATTAATTGTGAAAATATGGTTGTGTAGTTATTTCGTGATTATTTGTTAAAGTAAAACCAGAAGCGAACTCATGTCTTTACTTTAACAATATGGCTGTGTAGTTATTTCGTGATTATTTGTTAAAGTAAAGACGGGAGTTTGCTTCTGTGACAGAATGTATTAAAAAATCCTATAGTTCCACCATCAGATAACATAACTGAAGATGGTATTCATTCTTACTTATTGTATCTGCTCTGCTAAACTGCTTGCTAACACAATCTTTTAGGCTACCCTTATTGCAAAGCCACAACGCCATCAGGTACACCTCCACCTTACAAAACTTCACATGTGTACCATGCTCAACAACACTACGAGCAATAGGTTCTTGGCCTTCCATAATACCATACCAAAGCACCAGTTTCTCCCATGCTGTAGTTGGCACCAGGACATAATCCAGATCATCGATAAGGTTCTCTTTTAATTTATTGCTTTCATTCGCTGACAAAATGAAGGAGAATACAAAACTATATAGTTTATAATATAAACACCAAAATATTGTCCAGCATTGAGGGCTTTGTCATACTGTAGTGAAATTATATTTTTATGTTTAAACATCGTGATTAGTTTTGATAAAATAGAACAATTATTTATGACCACTAAAAGAAGATTGGCCTAATTACAGATGGAAATACACAAAAATTCTAGGGAACTTTATCACTGGGCTTAGACCCCAACACTCAGGTTATCATATTTCTCCTAGAAACTCATGGATAAATGTGGTGGTAAACGTTATGCATTTATTTGTATTGAGGATAGAGTATAATAGGCTTTAGTTTATAGGCCCTTACTAATTACTGTACATTTCTTACAGAAATTATAGATTTGTGAGCAGGGTCTTAGCAATAAAATAGGCTGTCCAAAATGGAAGCCAGTGGGTGTGGCTCTGAGCTGATGAGCTGGCCACACCCACCCGAGGCCATGCCCCTCCCAGCATAAGAAAAAAAAAAATAGAAAATTATGATCTTTAGAGGGCATTTAAGATGTTTAAATTTTAGAATTTTGTCTCCAAAGGAATTGTTAAATTAGCTATCACAAGGATATTTCAGTTATATGCAGATTGTGCATGGCTACCATATTTTTAGGCTATGCAGCTATTGCATCTTCATCTCTAGCCTTAGTCTAGAATCCGAATCGAAAGGTAGGCCTAGACCTACAGTATTTTGTTGACTATTAAAATTAAATTTTACTCTAGGTCCTCCGAATCGAGAGGTAGGCCTAGACCTAATGTATTTTGTTGACTAATAAAATTTAACTTTTGAGGTTAACAACAAATCTTGTTTACGGTATTTCATGAAATAATTATAACCAGAGAGTTACGAACAAGAACACTATTCAGAAAAGAGCAGGGAATTTCCTCCTAATGTTTACTACTCAATTCACAACCAGAAGGACCTGCTGAAAATAGGTGTTTGTTCCTACATGGTTTATACTTAGTAGGAACCAAGGATAAACCATGTAGGAAATCTATCCAATCTCAAATTATTATATGATGCTATGGTCATAATATAGACCAATACCTAAACAATTTCCATTTTAATAAATATCAAACAGAACTGACACACAAAAGCAATCAGTTTGTCATGACAGAGTATCAGTGTCTTTATACAGTATATTACTGTTTTAACAAACTTTAAACTCTCACTACTTTGTTATTAAAGAACATGTATTATCCCCTGAAAATGACAAAACAATCATAAAAATAATTTTAAAATTAACTTGCTCATTTTGCTGCATAACATACAAATTATTAGCTTGACCATAAAAATTATTGAATTTAAAATTTCTTACACATTTGTGTATTTTTTTGTACATTTCACGGAACAATACATCTTCAATTGACTCTGTATATTCACAAATTATTGTATTGTTTCAATTATGTGATTGTCAACTTTTGTAATGTAAAAACAAAATCTAGCCTTATAGAGTACTACAGTGTCATGTCACGATACCATGTAATACTACACTGTTGCTGCCATTTTCTCCACTGAAAAACCACTAATCCCAACTTCCAATGTAATTATTAAGATGTAGATATTAAAGAATCATATTTTTAAAATAACTTACGTTTTAAAAGCTGAAAGTTATCCACTGGTCCTGGGAAAGCAGATTCCTGGCCCACACTGTCCATGTCCCAAATGTGATAGCCAACATATTTCTTCCACTTCTTAAACCAATTGTTGTCAACTAAATACCTTCAACAGAGAGCAGAATGGTTATAATATGGAATATGAAAATGATAAAAACAAATCTAGCAATGTCTACTGTTATTTTAGGCATATTTTTTATTTTTCAATACAGTAAATCTAGCACTTTGAATTTAACAGGTGCACTACTGTTATTTCTTGAAAATAATCTGATTGGCAGCACCGACTATGTTTTTTGATGAATGTAGCGCCTTGCAAAAACTGACAATAGAGGTCAACTATTCATTTCACACTTCATTTCATTTCATTTATTTCATCTAACAAATACAAAACGAACAGAAATATTAACAATACCAAAAATCAGAGACAGGATAAACAAAAAGCCAACTAAATTGCTGTACAAAGTTTCTCCACTGATTTAAGGAAAAATACATAAAATAAATACATAAATCTCTGTTCTCTGGAAGTGAAAATGAGCAAAAACAGCCAAGGCCAATAGAAAAAGTTAATAAGTAAATATTTGAAAATAAATTGCAGCACAGCACGCAAGAAACAATGTAAATAAGTCAAAATAAATACAGTTATTAATTTTATAGTCAAACATTTTCCCACGTCGTCGCTAACTAAAATTGATTAGAGAGAAAGACTATGCTGTTCTACAGTACTGTACTATTAGTACTGATGGGTTGGGGTGGATACAGAGAGCTGTGAGAGGAAATAAATAGCCTCGTTCAAGTCGTATGTTTCCATGATGTAAGTACAGTAAGAGTGAAAAGAAAACAACAGGTATATTTCCCACTCCAATCACTGTTTTTGAAAAGTTAACACTGTGATTCAGTAATATATATTTAATGATTGAAATACATCAACTTAAATTACGTTTATTAACAAACAGTAATTATAGTTTAACAATTATCTACGAACAACAAACCTCAATAGTTCATGCGACCCAATTTGGGGTTTCCCCATGTGCGTTGATTTGACGGTGATTTGATTGTGTTTTGCTCAATTAACAATACTATGCCTACGCCTAGCAGTAGGGTTTCAAATTAACGTTACCATGGCGATGTTAATTGATATTTTTGTCTTATCTAATGTAGCAAGCATGTCCATTGTCTAGCTAAAATGAGTTGTCAATCAACAACTCCCTACTCTAGTAGTAGTTGTTTGCCCACGTTTTTTTCCCACTATCAATTGAAAAATAGTGGCGGTCGGCAGCCTAAAAATACTGGTTGTAAATGTTGAGTGCTGGACAGGCCCAACCAATGCCAACCAGCATGGTGAGAACCCTGTATATATACTATGGGATTATGGGAGTTTCATGTGTTAAAAACATGATTTACTATACTATACTTTTCTATAAAAAAACATAACTTGTACAGTAGAACCCCTCATTTACGTATGGTACAAGCCCAGATGCGTTTGTAAAAATCATTTGTACGTAAAATCGGGGTTGTGCGAAATTCCTATGTATTTACACTACCGATATGCTAGACTGGGCTAGGCTAGGCCTGGACTGAAATTTTGTTGGACTGGAGCCAAAACTCCAACTTGCGCTTGAAAGAAATTCAAAATAAAGATCATAGTAATGTACAGTACTATGCATATTGTACTTGTTAATGTGTATACAAACTTTATTCTCTCTTTCTCAGGCAATAATATATGACTTCTAGCTTACGACGAAACACAGCATCGCGGACGCCACAACAGGGCGAGTAAAGCAACGTTTTTTCACTTGATCCATGTGCTCGTGGCGTCAAGTAAATACCTGTACAGAATAACCCAGAAACCAGGGGTTCACAACTTTTTAAAAGAAGAGCGCTGACTGACTGTAGACACAGTCAGTCAGCGCAATGCAATACGATTGTTCTAGCCTACATTAACATTATGTAATGAATAATAAAGTTAAAAAGAAAATGTGGGTGCCAGGGTCTTATTTTATGGGGGGAAAATGAAATGGTAGATTATCGTTAGTTAGATCTAAAAGATAAAATCTATTTAAATTAGGGGTTCATTAAATTACGGTATGAGGGTGGTGTATTCAGAGATGAATAAATCATGTGCCTATTGATATGCCGCCAACTTACGCATTGGGCGGATTTTTCTCACGGCTGCAGACATGAAGTATGGTCGCCGTGTTGAATGTTGGTGTATTCAAAGCGCACTATCTGCGTTTTGTATTGTAGTTTAAGATCACTGATAGTGGATGTCAGCAAACCGTCTAAAGACCGAGTGAATAAACTCCAGCACGCGCCTAACGATTAATACTTGATGCGTGTGTGTGTTTTGTACATGAAATAGGAACTTTATTTATGACAACAATGATATGATTTTACGTTCGTAAATGAGGGGTTCTACTGTACTTTATAAAAAGAGAAATAATCTGTATATTATCGGTACCTGGAACAGTAACAAATATGAAAATAATGCTACTGCACTGCAATGCATAGGCCTATTTTAATACACTACTTAGATAGGCCTCTCTTCTTCCATCTATTTTTTAGAGGTCAAAAACATTTTTAATTTTTTTTCAATCATAGAGTGGTGTAGAATAGTCTTTAGAGAACATTTACCAGAAAAAATTAATGTGATACGACCCTCAGTTATTATGGAGTTATGAATTTTTAGATAACACAATGACAAGAATTTTGCCTTATCAAAGCTTATATTATTTCTGTTGGTTACGCACTACTGACTTGCGTTGTTTGTCATCACTTCAAGATGTCTACCGATTTGTGGAAAGGCTAGCATAGCCTAGGCCTGGCCGAGACGGTTTTGGTCTGAAGTTTGTCGTCTGGGCCGAGTCAGTTTTGGTTCGAGTGTCGATTGGGCCGAGTTGGCGTCTGGGCTGCGTTGGTTTTGGGCCAAGTTGGTTTTGCTCCGAGTTGGTTCGGGCCATGGTTTTGGTTGGGCCGAAATGAACTGCTCCCGAATTACAGACGATCGGGCACACAGGACGATCGGGCACATTTTTGGACGATCGGGCCCGACTAGTGTGGACGATCGGGCCCAACTAGTGTGGACGATCGGGTCCACCGATGTAGACTTTCGGGCCCATTTTCTAAAACGGCGGGTAGACGTTCGGGCCCATTTTTTCAAAGACGATCGGGCCCATTTCCTCATGACTTCGGCCGCCGATAATTTCGATCGGGCGAAATTTGTATGGGGCGCCATCCCAATCCCACACCCACTATTGTTTGGAGTCGTCATCTATGTCGTGGTGTGTGTCTATTTACCTGAGCTAATTCAGGCACAATGCTTTTGTTAATATTTTTCTTTTTTTCAGGTAAGAGGTAATGTGGATTCCGGTTATCAAAGCAATATAGTCGTTGAGACGGTCTATTAGGCCTAAAAATATAAATTGTTTGTTTGCCCTTCTTTTTTTAAAATGATAAAAAGGGGCTGGTTGAAAAGAGTTTTTTAAACACATTTTTTATATGTAATGAACAAAGCAGAAAAAAAGTTTTCTTGCTTTGCCACCCCTATTTTTTTCTCGGGTAGGGGGAAAGGTGAGGAGGGCAAACAGACAAACAGCCTTATTATACTTAGGACCTATAGTAGACCTACTGTATTATTTTCTGTTTTATCATTCATTTTTATTTATACTGAGTGGTAAAACTGTACTTGAAGGTGTAAACTAAGGTAAGTTTCAGTGAATAATTAATAAATGTAATGTTTCGTGTTGTACAATTTGATATTCAATACAGATTACGTTTATTTGGGTGGTGGTAGCCTGCACCCATGGACTAACACACAATAATGTCTAAAAGTATACATGCATTTTATTTATGATAGCAGCCTAAATGTTTACAAATATTAAATAGAATGTACGGTGTTATGTAGTATAATTCAGTGTACGTTAGTGTTATTTCATTGATGTCTTATTGCGTGTTTGAAATCCTGTCTCAAGATGACACAGCTGTAGCAGAAAATCCCAAACAAGGTTGAGACATTTATATATATGTAAAGTAGATATGTATATAAATATATATATACACATGTATATGTGTATATATACATACATTATTTCTTGTCTCCATTCTACTATAAGTTGGTCTCTTATACACATCTAGATGTGTATAAGAGACAGTTATTATACTTAGGACCTTATTATATTACATTTTAGGGGCAAAAGTTATTACATTTATTACCTTATGTCTAAATGTACTAAAGAAATTCGAACCTTTATTTGATTTAAATGAAGTAACCTTTATTATATTTAGAGCCGACAATTATCACACGTACAGTAATTTAGGGGTCAAATGTAAAAGGTCCGATTGTCGTGGTTTTCTCGAAACGGAATCCTATTTTGGAAAACTAATACCACGAACTAGAGGGCGCTCGTCAATGAGCCAATTTCGTAGGGAAATTGACATAAACCTATATATTGTGTGTATGTTTGTTATGTCGTTTGACCTTCATACGGGCATTTTTAACTCTTCGAATTTTTTTTATAGACGAATAGTTCTCTGTTTTTCGTTTGATTGCGTGCAGCATGCAAAATCAAGACAGTCGGACCTCATTTGCTATTCTGTTTTTCTACAAGTAATTATATATTGCGTTTGTTACAACTACAGTGTGTGCGTCTGGCACCAGATACGGACGGAGTTGTACCAAGAGATGTCCTGGTAATAATTGTCAAGGGCATTTTATTTGTCCACCAGATCCAATGCCCTGTAGCTGTGCACCCGGCTACTACGGACTCGCTTGCAGCAAACGTAATTTACTTTATTAACATGAGAATAGCAAAATATATAGCATATGGAAGGCTCAAAACATGGTTCCACAGAACAGAATGCACCAATATATATTTGGTATAATCGGAAGAGGGTGAATTAACTCCTCCCTGGTGTAATAGTCACTCGACTGCCGAAATTGACGAAAACGTTTTGGAAATTTTCGATTCTGCATGCCAAGAACTCGCGGAGCAACAACGCGGCGCTCCATACATTATGTCATTTGACGGGCCGGACGCGGCCGAAATTGACCTAGGCAAGCCAAAATGGTTTTGGAAATTTTCGATTTTGTCAGCAGACGATCGGGCCCAATATCCAGTTTTCCCTGAAGACGATCGGGCCCACAAGACGATCGGGCCCAGGATGATCGGGCCCGTTTTCGAGACGATCGGGCCCGTTTTTGGACGATCGGAAAGTGGGCCCCGATCGTCCAAAAACGGGCCCGATCGTCTCGTGTGCCCGATCGTCTGTCACCCCTGCTCCCAACTTACTACTACTACTAGCCTTGCTAGGCCTAGCCCTTCTAGGCCTAGACACCTGATCTTTGTGCATAAATTTGATGATGAAAAGTGTGTATGAATTTTCAGGCAAGGCCTAGCCTAGCTAGAGACTAATACTAGGCCTAGGCTTAGTCTTAGTAGCCTAGGCCTAGGCTACTACTATAGGCTAGGCCTAGCCTACATATCGCCTAGCCTACCCTAGGCCCTACTGGAAGTCAACAACAACTAGAAACAAAACAAATCCACCTCAATGTAAAAGTATTACCATATTTCTCCTTTATGTAGTAAAGTCTTCATCAAATCCTCTATCTCCTCCTTTTGTTTCGCTAAGCCTACCTTCTTTGCCATACGGCCTTCTGCCATTATGTAACGCAGCAAAATCAGTGATGTCAAATCAGCGACGACGCACACATATCAGCATACATAAATATTTACACTCTTGATAGTACCTTCACACGTTACAACCACACACGCACTTACGGCCAATCTACGGCTAGCTAGTAGTAGTTAGCCATCTATAAGCATCTTTTTCAATAGCGCCCTCAGTCTATTAACGAAGTTTCTGAAACTACAGTAAACTAATGTTCATACAGAACATTTTAGGCCATGTTGATTTTTTTATTGCATTCTTTTCAGTTATGCTGTATACAAGGTCCAGGTTTTAATACTCCAGGCTTTCCTATACAGTACTTTGATTGATAAAGTATATGGTAGGCCTAGGTTTCAAGTGAATATGGTACTAAATCATGTACACCAACAACATCTGAAGTTTAAGGAGAAGCGTAGCATTCACAATCTGCAACATTTTTAAACATTGCATCAAATTAATAAGGTGACCTGTTATAACAACAGCATTTAAAAAGTGAGAGTGACTATTGCCCTCTCAAATTATAATGTGCAACAGGTTCTCCTTACCAATCAAGGATTTCCATTCGAATACTGACTTTTCGATCCATAAAATTATCATATTAGCACATGTGTACGCATATCATCTACATCCACGAGTAGCCTAAACCATAATTATAAATGTTTGACCTTTAAAATTCATGACATTATGCCTATAATAGTTAGTAGCACTGAACAGAAACAATGACTGACTTTGTTTTTAAATTTAGGTATTTTACGTTTTGAGGTTCAGCAAATTGTCATTTCGGATATTATTTTTTTAAGTGTTAAGTACGCCAAAAGTAGAGGGTTTCAGTTTTTTTTATTTTGATCTCTTTAGTTATGCCATGATCAATATTTAGTCAAATTGAAATACGTGTATATTCAATACACTTTTTAAAAGAAATAAAAACCTAAAATGTCAATTACGAAAGCTGGTAACAATAGATATGCAATTTTGAAGTTTTCAATAGACAGAACAACATAATTGTATGCAATGTATTTGGCATGTTTATATATATATATATATATATACATATACATATATATATATATATATATATACATATACATATATATATATA
>NW_022720349.1:637486-656336 GCF_011630105.1 Anneissia japonica | reverse complement strand
AATATATATATACATATATATATATATATATATATATATACAAATATATATATATATATATACATATATGGTAAAATTTTGAAAAAGAAAAACTATTTTAAAAATTCTTGTGTTTGTCCATTTCCCAGCCTCTCTCTCATTTAAGGATAAAAACAGTTTTAGCTTCCTAAAAATGGCTACTGTTTGTTGAGTACTTCAGTGATTAGCTTTTGTATTAACTTATACTGTAGTATGCAGTTACTCGTTTTGAAATTGGGTGCTAATACATCAAAGGATTACTCTTATAATTAATTCAATGGCATATCAATGAAAAGCCAAAGATGTCAAAGACTAATAGTATATAAATTTATTTTTATAATGCTTTAGGCAAACACAAAAACAAAAAACACCATTTGTGCTGTTTTAATATTTTATTATTTGATATAATTTTTGACACTTTTTTAAAGTCATTTTGTGAAAGCCTTGCATGCTAGATGAAAGCCTACTCAATAATTAAAAAAATTAACACAAAGTACATGATATATAGGAGTATTTTTAGCGTGAGGATGAGGTTTCCAGTAGGATTATTCTGATTGTGAATTGGGCAGTACACCAGGAAACAATCCCTACTCTTTCCCGAAGAGTATACTGCACTTGTTAATATGCACATGGGCCATAACGCATGCAAAATGTCTCATCTGAAAGATAATGTGCTATCGTAACTCGCATTTCAGCTCTTTAGCAGAAATACAAGCAGAGCAGAGATGGGAATTGATACGGGGACTAAGATATATCCACGCTTTAAGGCATACACAGTGGCTACCACCAGTTAAGTCGACTGAAGTCAGCTGCTCTCTTATTGGAGGGACAAACTTTCTTCTCTACCATCGTCTCTTGTTAGTCTCACTCTCAAGTTTCATATGACAAAAACTTTTGATCTGCCACAAATCAATGTGATGATATCACGTCTTTATATACCGTAGGCACATCACAGGCAATTGTTTAATTGTAATACAGAAAACTTGATATGGAAAACAACCACTGTGTTATTGTAACCATAATAATACCTCCATCTTGAAACCAAGTAGAAAAGTGCATTTTGTAACATTATTCATTAATATTAGGAACTTTTTTTAGGCCATTTTCTTAACTATTTTTTTTGAAAGCCCTAAAGATCAGCGTTGTCAATTAAAAAATTGATTACAAATGTAAAGTCAATGCAGGGATGAAATTTTACTCTTTCAATATCTCATCTTAAGCTTTTCACTCTACCAGAAATATGTGACAAACACCAGCCACATGGGTGTGATATGACATCATATTTCCCATATGGCCAAATCGCATTTCTCACAGAATATTTAATAGTGTGGACAGACCTTTAACCTGCCAATAGTGACACTGCACACACTTCTTCCAATAAGGAATCCACACTTTCATTATAATTGTCATTTTCATTGCCATAATTCTCTGTTTTCTTTGGTTTCCCAGGCAAAAATAACAGCTTCATCTTGACTCTTTTCTTTCTACTTGCACTATACCTGTTACACTGTAATTAACAATAATACTGTTTGCAGCCCTCTTATAATTTGATATGATTTCCATAGCCAGAGTGTGTCATCAATTTGAAGTATTTGAAAATCTATAAGAAGACAAAAAAGAAGGTTCATATACAGATTCATAATTGTATATTTAAAAGCAAAATGTTTTATAACAATATATGTGGCAAAGACAAGCCAGACTAGTCACTCGCAAATTTTGTTTCAGAGATAATACATGCTGGAATGTCAACATTTTAAAAATCTATTTTATTGCCCTAAACGAAACTTTAGTTAATCTATCCATCATGCTATGCTGTTATTTTCCCCATTTTTAATGTTAAAACAACACTGTTTAATGATTTAGAGAGAAATGCCCACAATCATAAAAAATCTATTTTTTTTGTTATGATTGACTGGTTTGACTTTTCTTTACCACATATTGTTAAGTATTTAATAAAAAATAATTATTTTAAATTGTAAAAAAATTCCCTCATTTATATCAAATTTTATTGATGAATTAAAATAAAATATTAAAATATTTATCATTAATTCAATTCTCTTAGCAAGCTTTTTTTGTCACATCACAAATGTTAAACCATATTTACTATGGTACGGACAGTCTCCCTCACCCATTCCCCTTTGATAGTCCTGTTTTATATCAACAATGTTCAAAAGTACTTACTTTGATTTCTTTGTCATCAGATCCAGTAAAGAGCAAACCATTGTTCAAAGCTAGAGCATTGACCCCACCTTCATGCCGGCTTAATGTTTGTAGCGGCAGAAAGTTTTCAAGATTCCAAATCTGAATGAATAGAAATTTTTAAACAAAAATGTTTAAGCCTGCTGTACAGAATGGCTTCAGCTTATCTGTACTGAAGGGATACAGGTATGTATGTTTTATTTCAAAAATTATAAAAACTACTTTAACTCAGTAGCTGGTTACTGTCCATCAAAGTAACAACTTATCAAATTATTAAGCCCTGTCCTGACTACCAACAACATGTGACATGCGTTAATATGGTTACGATGACATCACATCATGACCATATATGGGCAAATCATGACCATATATAGGCACATCATGACTATATATGGGCATACAACAGTTTTTTGTTTAAAACATTTGATAATGTGGACAGAGGTTTAGAGTGCATGTACACTTTTGGGCTGACTGTAGTTAGTATTTAAATGGGCTTTACAATATGCTGGTTCATAACATCACTTAATACCACAAAGAAGAACAAGATAGTTTGATCCTCAAAAAAAAAAAAAAACCTATTTAGCAGGGACAGTGGAATTCTCACACTCACCTTTATGTAGTCACAAAAGAGACAAAAGAGCTTAGCAGCTGTGTGCAATAAAAAATGTTTCCTGTTTTCAGAATTAAGTACAAACCACTTTGTTCTTCTTTGTGCGATGAGCAATTAAATGTAGTTTTGTTGAATGTGCAAAATGATGCTCAGTTGTATTTAATAAAAAAAAAAGATCATGTTCCTAAAAAAAAAAATAATACATTGGCATGTACTTCAGTTAACAAGCCTAAAAATATTTCAGCCCTGAACTACCTTTAGGATGGTTTAAAGTTGTCAGGGCATTTACATTCATCACATGCTGACACTGGGAAAGTTCAATTAGCAGATAGTAGCACACCGAAATGGAGAAATAGCAGCGGTAAAAGAACTTTTAGAACACAACTAGCAGCGGTAGTTGTAGCAGTAATATTAGTAATGGAAGTAGTAGCACCACTAGCAGCAGTACATTGGTGATATTAATGTGTACTGTCACAGGAGTAGCAGTAGTAATAGTAGTAGTGGTATTGCAATGGTTGCAAACAAAAACACAGCGGTGGTAGTGATATTAATTGTCAAGTGCTTTTCACACATATAAAGTGCAATTCACAAATAGCCAACATGCACTGCATGCAACCTCCTTCATTTCTCAGGAATATTCCCAGACACGTCAAGGTACATTGAGCACAGATGAAACATCCAATATTCTATCAGGTACTCAATTATAATCCTGGGTGGAGTTGGAGAAATGTGGATCAAGTCCCATGCCCATGAGTAGAAGTGGCATGCACAGCTAGTAAATTCCAACTGCCAAACTGAAGACTGAGAGCGTGAACACGACAAACTGCTCTGACTGTACATTATTGTACCGCAGGTATAAGCCCAACATAGGTATAAGTGTACCTCCTAACTTTTGAGTAAAATTTATGCAAAACGGTCCAAATGGGTATAAGTCTATTATAAGTTTATGACTTGGAATTTCTGCATGTTGAGAGTCTTATAGCATGCTTTTTTGTCTGTAAGGTGTGGGTTAAACCAATCCAGCCTAGCTACTGTAGACATCGAATACATTTCCTGGTTCTCAGAAATAATCGTACCAATTTTGCGTCCAAAAAGAGGTGGTTTTATACCAGAGGTACAATGGTAGTGGTATTAGTAGCAGTAGCAGTGGTTGCACTAATATTATTAGTAATGTTATTGAAATGCTGACTTTGCTAAATAACCTCTACAGTATGTACCTGAACTGTACAGTCAAATGAACCAGATAGCAGAAATTGGTTGGCCGGGGACAGGCTTAGGTCAGTGACAATGCCCACATGTCCCCGCAGTGACTTCACATGTTGGTGGGACACTAAGTCAAAAATGTGCATATTTCGGTTATAAGTACCTAGAAAATAAAACCAGCATAAAAATGAGCATGCTATTGCTAAAATTTTTTAGGATGTTCAACAAAGTCATAAAAAGTCATGCAATGAAGAAAACTGGTCAAAAATTCTTAAACAACACATGATTAATATAGAAAAAGACCCAAATCATGGAAAGTGAAATGATGATGTGTCCAATATTCTGCTGTTACCTTTACTACTGAATCGAAAGACGTTGACAATAGGAACTTATTGCGAGGGGAGAGGCACAGGTCAGTGATTGTGCCTATATGGGCAGTCAAGTCACTTAGGTGTTCATGTGTTATAACATCATATAACTGAATATTCTGATTGTAAGTACCTGTGAAATAGAGATTATTTGCTATTTAGTGAAAAATACACTAACCAATGGCCAATTCACCTGCACATCTTCGCATGTTGGGCACACATTATAGTGACTTTAACACCATAGCAGTGTGGGCGCCAGGATTTTCTGGACGGGGAACTGACATCCCTGAAGAGGGGTTGATATCCCGATAGCATATGTGGGTGGGGGCTGGGCCAGCCCAGAACCCCTCAAAGGTGGTCCTGGCGTGAACTTCTGGATACTCAAAAAATTTAGGGACTTGAAAGGCTTATTGCTTCAATCTCAAATTTAGTAAAAATTACCAAGATTTTTTTTCTTTGTGATGAATTATATTTTTCACCCCAAAGGTGAGAGCTTTTGACGCCTAGTAGCCGTGCCCACCCCTCCGCCAACTGGCCCCATCAGTGCACCACAGTTAAAAGTGGATACACAATTGTATAAAAAAGATTTTCTAAGGTATTTTTTTATATATTGGACAGTAAAAGATTGAATTGAATTGAATTACCTGAGATAACATGGGATCAGGAGCATTTCCGAACTTCTTGCACAATACTGTACAGTTAATAGCATCTGACTAATACTAGTTATTAATACTACAGTAATTATTGCAGAAATATTATACAGTAAACTAAAATGCCTGCCATATGATTACAAATCGATCAAAATGGCTGAAGAGTTAAAACTTAAATATGCAGCAGCAGAAACTAAAGAATGTTTAGGATCATGCATTTCTAAGTATATTATAAAAAGTAGTATAAAAAGTTTTGAATGCTTACAAATTTGATGAACTACATGGCTGCGTGTTAACACTCAAAACATTTCAAAGTGAGTGTGCGATAGTAATAGTCTTTTTCATTCAGCTATTCAGATATGATTGTACTCGTTAACTTTAGTATGAAGAAACATTCATTGCAGATGATAATACATGGGGTTTGCCATGCCAAAATGAGCATCAGTGACCAAGAAAATTGACTTTTGATTATAATCATATTCTACACATTATAAGATTTACAATGATTAATCTTTTACTGGAATCAACTTATCATTATCAAAGTTATTATAATAGTATTTCCTGTAAAGTATACAATACTGCCATATGTTCTTATTCTAATTACACAAGAATTTTAAATGACCTAATTCTTTAAAGTCTTTTGACTTAACAAAAATATAAAAACTTCAGAGGGAAATATACTATATCAAAGACCAGAAAATAGCAATGAGCTGCACTTACCAATAATGATGTAGAGATCCGTTAATGCCATTGAATAGACAGAGCCATAGCTATGTTCTAATTTCCTCTTTAAGGCAAAGTTTCCAGTGGAATCCCATATATGGATGGCATTATGAGACCCACTGTAAAGCATTTCCTAAAGTTATAAAAAAATATCATGGGATATTGAAGATCTAAATTCACAATTTTGAAATTGCACTATATGATGTTGTATATGACCTGCCAAAACTGATCTAGTTCTATTTAACAAAATATAAGACATATGTAAAGTAAAAAAAAGCAAGCAAGTTCGAAAACTGGGTGAAAACACCGTGATTTTAAAGTTATAATCTTCATAGAGCTTTTAAACAACTAGACTAGGTGACGAAGCAATGCAGAGTTGTGTATGTTTACTCAACAAGATTGTCACCATAGGAAAGTGCCACCTTCAGGCTAAGTATACACATTACCGTATAACCATAAATAAGCACCCTGAATACTTATTTCAATAATGATTATTATTAATAAATTATTAAGCTGGCGAAGTCAAAAAGAGGCCAAGTGGAGTATCTGATATTAAAAATTTAGTACTGAGGAATAACAATTGAAATCATATTCACTACAATGCAACACCACAAAACTCGAGTTTTATTTTTGTACTAAAAACTTGCGAGGTTGAATCGAGGGCGACCCGCTTAAAACGATGCTTTGGCGTATTTTGATTTACTGGATCTACGGCAGTCATCTTGTTGAGTGTACACACACAGCTCTGTGCAATTTGAACATCAAATGCGCTTAATCTAGCACTCTAGTATTCTTATTATATCCCTATGATAATCTTACATACTGCAAAATCTATAAAAAATCGAAAAGGTGCACAAACAGACAAAGGCGTGCTTGTTTAACACTGAATAACGCTAATTTATGAAGCCTATGAAGCTGTTGGTTAAATTTAAAAAAAAAAGTTTTGCTCTTTGTCATATTTTTAATTTAAATCTTTGGTTGATCATCTGGAGACCCACAGTAAACACGTTGCAGTGCCAGTACTGACATACTGTGTACATTTTCCCTTATTTCCACTAACCCCCATATTCGAATAGCCAAGCTCAGCTGGGTTTGAACCAGGTCGTCAGTGTAGGAAGCATGAATATTACTTCTTGGTCAAACCCTCAGTTCATTTGGATTGGATATTAGATTAATTTGGTGAAAAAACCAAGGATGAAAATCTCAAGACTTATTTCCAGGGAGGTTTATCTGCTGTTGAGATTCATAATCATTCTAGTGGTGATAGAATAATCTAGATGAAAATTATCCTGTTTGATTACAATTGAACCCATAACTTTTTGGTCTTGGAGAACCATCTGGCTACAACACTATAGGATGGTTGACAGAAGAAGTTAAACCAGTGGCAGACTTTTGTGGGGGAAGGGGGTCATTTGGCCAGGGTCCTTCCTAATTTTTTAAAAATGGATAAAGAAATAAAAATTATATTCAAATTTTAAGTCTGAGAGTGCTATTTCCAGCCATCTAGAGGTGCCATAATCATAAATTTTCTTTCTCACCCCTAACCATGGTGGGGCTGAGGTGGGAACCCTCCATCAGTGAAATTCTTCATTGGACACCTCTATTACAAATTACTGGATCTGCAAGTGTCAACTACTATTGAACATTCAATGAGAATCAAAGTACTTTTAACTAACCTTTGTACCATCTAATGTCAATGCTCTGACACGATGATGAAGACCAGACAGTGTTTCAACAGCCTCCAATGTTTCATGGCTCCAAACCTTTGTAATGAAAATGAAGTAGAATGAGTATTTGATCATCTCATTGATACTAAAAGACAGATTTGAATCATCTGCTCTGTACAATACTAAATTATTATTGTGTGCCTGTCTACTGTACTCTTTAACAGTCTGCTTTTGAGGAATTTTAACATAATATTTTGTCTACCCATTCCTACTCTATTCCTATAAAAATGTCTGTTTCTAGAAATAATCTTCCCTACCTATTTCCCAGAATACAACCTATTTTTGTAGAAAGTTAAATTGGCTTCTTCAGACTACCATCTGCTTCAGAGGGAAATATACTATATCAAAGACCAGAAAATAGCAATGAGCTGCACTTACCAATAATGATGTAGAGATCCGTTAATGCCATTGAATAGACAGAGCCATAGCTATGTTCTAATTTCCTCTTTAAGGCAAAGTTTCCAGTGGAATCCCATATATGGATGGCATTATGAGACCCACTGTAAAGCATTTCCTAAAGTTATAAAAAAATATCATGGGATATTGAAGATCTAAATTCACAATTTTGAAATTGCACTATATGATGTTGTATATGACCTGCCAAAACTGATCTAGTTCTATTTAACAAAATATAAGACATATGTAAAGTAAAAAAAAAGCAAGCAAGTTCGAAAACTGGGTGAAAACACCGTGATTTTAAAGTTATAATCTTCATAGAGCTTTTAAACAACTAGACTAGGTGACGAAGCAATGCAGAGTTGTGTATGTTTACTCAACAAGATTGTCACCATAGGAAAGTGCCACCTTCAGGCTAAGTATACACATTACCGTATAACCATAAATAAGCACCCTGAATACTTATTTCAATAATCATTATTATTAATAAATTATTAAGCTGGCGAAGTCAAAAAGAGGCCAAGTGGAGTATCTGATATTAAAAATTTAGCACTGAGGAATGACAATTGAAATCATATTCACTACAATGCAACACCACAAAACTCGAGTTTTATTTTTGTACTAAAAACTTGCAAGGTTGAATCTAGGGCGACCCGCTCAAAACGATGCTTTGGCGTATTTTGATTTACTGGATCTACGGCAGTCATCTTGTTGAGTGTACACACACAGCTCTGTGTAATTTGAACATCAAATGCGCTTAATCTAGCACTCTAGTATTCTTATTATATCCCTATGATAATCTTACATACTGTAAAATCTATAAAAAATCGAAAAGGTGCGCAAACAGACAAAAGCGTGCTTGTTTAACACTGAATAACGCTAATTTATGAAGCCTATGAAGCTGTTGGTTAAATGTTTTTAAAAAGTTTTGCTCTTTGTCATATTTTTAATTTAAATCTTTGGTTGATCATCTGGAGACTCACAGTAAACACATTGCAGTGCCAGAACTGACATACTGTGTACATTTTCCCTTATTTCCACTAACCCCCCATATTCGAATAGCCAAGCTCAGCTGGGTTTGAACCAGGTTGTCAGTGTAGGAAGCATGAATATTACTTCTTGGTCAAACCCTCAGTTCATTTGGATTGGATATTAGATTAATTTGGTGAAAAAACCAATGACGAAAATCTTAAGACTTATTTCCAGGGAGGTTTATCTGCTGTTGAGATTCATAATCATTCTAGTGGTGATAGAATAATCTAGATGAAACTTATCCTGTTTGATTACAATTGAACCCATAACTTTTTGGTCTTGGAGAACCATCTGGCTACAACACTATAGGATGGTTGACAGAAGAAGTTAAACCAGTGGCAGACTTTTGTGGGGGAAGGGGGTCATTTGGCCAGGGCCCTTCCTAATTTTTTAAAAATGGATAAAGAAATAAAAATTATATTCAAATTTTAAGTCTGAGAGTGCTATTTTCGGCCATCTAGAGGTGCCATAATCATAAATTTTCTTTCTCACCCCTAACCATGGTGGGGCCGAGGTGGGAACCCTCCATCAGTGAAATTCCTCATTGGACACCTCCATTACAAATTACTGGATCTGCAAGTGTCAACTACTATTGAACATTCAATGAGAAAGTACTTTTAACTAACCTTTGTACCATCTAATGTCAATGCTCTGACACGATGATGAAGACCAGACAGTGTTTCAACAGCCTCCAATGTTTCATGGCTCCAAACCTTTGTAATGAAAATGAAGTAGAATGAGTATTTGATCATCTCATTGATACTAAAAGACAAATTTGAATCATCTGCTCTGTACAATACTAAATTATTATTGTGTGCCTGTCTACTGTACTCTTTAACAGTCTGCTTTTAAGGAATTTTAACATAATATTTTGTCTACCCATTCCTACTCTATTCCTATAAAAATGTCTGTTTCTGGAAATAATCTTCCCTACCTATTTCCCAGAATACGACCTATTTTTGTAGAATGTTAAATTGGCTTCTTCAGACTACCATCTGCTGCTGTAGTATGCTACATTATTTCCCTTACCCACGGGCATAGGCTCATTTCAGCCTAAGGGGGGGGGGCGGGCTGCGAAAAATGAGAATGTGGAACTCTCGGAATGTGAACTAACTCCCTATTCCAATGAAACCGTATAATATTTCAATCAGACACCTTTTTCTCCACCAACATTCAATAATCTGATTCATTATTACAAAAACCACTGGAAATTGAACTGAAAAAAAAAGCTAAGGAGAAAATAATACAGTAACTTCAGTAGCCAGTTTTAATTTCCTTACTACTAAGGACTGAATGATTTATGAATGAATAGAATTTATAATATTGTAGAAAATATAGCATACCTTAATTTCTGCATAGGAAGAAGAGAACACGTATTTGGCTGTTATGGCTAAAGCTGTAATTTCTTCTGGATGGGCCTCCTAAATATATAACCAATATTATTATTATAAATTTAGGGATTCATACAATACTTGAATTAAATAAAGGTTGAAAACAAAAGTGGGTATATCAGGTTATTCAAAACCACATTATAGTAACTGTCATATAATTATCATCTAAACACCTGTATCAAGGATAATTAAAGATGGTAATGATATTATCATCATACTCTAAATTTTATATGGTTCTTTTTATACATGATGTACAGCAGGGGTGTGGGCATAAAAATGAGTGAGAGGAACAAACTGACACTGATGGCTGCAAGCAAACTTATGGTAAAAATTTCATGTTTGCAATATGCTTGCAAAAACCTCCATATACTGCTTATATACCGCTTTATAATAAGTTTTAATGCTATATTTTAGAGATTTTTGGCATCCGGCATTAACAACAAGGTGTTTTTTTCCAGGGAAGGCAGGAAGGCTGTACATAGAGGGGATTTTAAGTTATTTTTGCAGGCTGCAATAAATTTGATGTTTGGCTGCACTTTGTCCACCTGTAATATACAGTAGGCCTATTGTATAATACAATTTAAAAAATGTATGTTTTCAGTAGTTGACATGTTGTAGTACAAATAAAGGCTACTTTCCAATATTCATTTTACTAAATATAAATGGATGTAATGTAAGAGTTCATTTAAAAGACGACTTATTCAAAGCAGAAAAAAATAACTCAAACCTTTCTAGCTAATATTTCTACCATAGCATGGTCATCATAAGACCATTTTCTGATGCTCTTGTCTTCACTTGCACTAAAGAGACAGTCGCCTCCATCTATTAATACTGTCACCTATAAAATAACAAGCAAATAAATTGATAATAGAAAGTATCCTTTTTCAGAGATCCTGTTTGGATGAGGGTGTATCATATTGATCTCTGGTTTTAAGAGCTCATGTGCAAAAGCATGGGAAATCAATTGCTTCCAATGAAACCTGCATTCCAAACAAACCACAAATGACCTGTGTGGTATACAAATTACTGAGTAATGGGGAATCTTGCCCCAAAGGATAAGCAACCTAAACACAACTACTGACATTTACACTACTTGCTGCTTCTGATAATGATAATGATGTAGATGATGATGTGAATGTGATAATAATGATGATGTTGGTGGAGATGGTGATGAAATCGATAATCATGATAGTGATGTATGTTTATCACTTTTACAAACCTTTCCTTTGTGTCCCTTAAGTGTCCTTACACATCCTTTACTTAAGTGTTCTATGTTCCATACTTTGATAACATTGTCTGCCCCACTACTGTACAAGGTCCTGCCTTTCACAGTTAGGCAATGAACACCACCAGTGTGTCCCCTATAGAAAATTAAATATAATAACAATATTAAATATTATGACAACTACTGTATAATTATCTTTAAATATACTAAACAAAAAATAATTAAAATGAAATATTTTGACAGCTTACTTTGCACATTCAAAGTTATTAGATTTTAAATTTACTGCTGTACTGTATTAAATTTAAGAATTTTAAAGGTAAAATTTGGTAAATCAGTAAAAACTTTTTTTTTATCTGTATTTCAGATAGATGAAGTTAACACCTGCTTGCAGTGGTTGCACCATAGGTGCCAGGAGAAAAATGTCACCCATCAGACTACCATGAACTGCATGTTCTTATGAAGATGCTATAAGTATCAATAACTAACAATAATTACATGGATGCTTTGTAAAGTCTTCAGTAAAGAGTTTAACCTCATGACTGAAGGTCATGGGGAAATCAATAAATCTAACCAAAATCCAATTGTGTTCCTGATATTTCTCTAGTCATTTGATTATATAACACATCTAATTGTTCATGCTGCTTATGATGATACCCAACACCAGCAGACATTCAGGAGACATAGAAGATCATTTGATCACGCCTTATATCCTTCTAAAAATTGAGACATTTCTCCAATGACTTGTGTAGGAAAAGAGTTGTAAAAATGCTCCCAGAAATTAACTTTATAAGTTTAAGACATTTAGCATAAAATTTATCTTGCAATGTTGACTGGCTTTAAATGGCAAGTGTTTTAGGGCATATACACACAGTAGTTGAGTAAACCCTTACCTAGAAGTGGAATTTGGGCCATGTTTGGGGTGAATTCAATTATGATAACAATAAAAAAAATATATAGTTTTCTACTTTATAAAATATAAACAGAATCATTCTGTCAATCTGTTTCTTTTTTCCTGAGCACTCCCTCAAATTGGCACAGTGAGACTTTGTATAATGCGCCTTAAGTCAAAGATTGGACTGGTTATTAGATAATGTAGAATGTGAGCCACTTACCTCAATGTTCCTATACATTTGAATTCAAAGGGCAGGAACCACTGTTCTCTGGCAACTGATGATGGGTGTTCTGGACTCGCAGAAGAACGCCTCTTATGAGAAGAGCCAATACCTACAACAATAAAACTGGATCAGTAAAATATGAAGAAACGTGGTAGTAAACAAGAAAAAAAAACTATATACTGTAATGGATTAATTTATCAAAAATACTGTAATGGAATTTTTTTACTCCATTTTTATCCAAAAGCAAATAACAGGATGGACGGTGCTTTATATATATCAAGTCTCCTAAAGAGAGGCTTATAGGGAGTTGTTTTTAGTTGTAAGAAAAAATCATGCTGTCACAGGAACTGAACACAGGACCCTGGGATTACAAGGCAAGCAACATGGGCACCTCCAATAAAACAGAATCACTAAATAAAGAAATACTTGACTTTTGTGTGTAAACCACAAGAGTTGTATTCAAACCAACCGTAATTGTGAATTATCTGCCAAGTTGTTTTTAAAGATTATTTAAGCTTACTTGATATAGAGGAAGTGGAGTTGTTTCTCGCTCTACGCACAAGGTCTACTTTCTGCATTTTCTGTTGCTGTTCTTCTAAGCTCTGGATGGACCTGTAACAAACATTAAATAGCAAAACAAATATTACGATATTATTTTACTTTCTTTTATCTTTTACTTCAAAATTTATTATCCATAAACATACAGAATTTAAACTAACCTATGAAATTTATTTAATCACTTTAAATTCATTTTTTTTCAAAGACTGTGGTATAATTAACTATTACTCTCAACACCTAAACCAAATGCAATGTTAAAACAAATATTAATTAAAATCTAAAAGAGTACTGTACCTTAGAACAATGATACACAGTTTTATGA
Source organism: Anneissia japonica (assembly GCF_011630105.1). Lineage (NCBI taxonomy): Eukaryota > Metazoa > Echinodermata > Crinoidea > Comatulida > Comatulidae > Anneissia > Anneissia japonica. The sequence continues at coordinate 642,799 of NW_022720349.1, read as the reverse complement.
ACCATGTGGATTTGATTATGGCTCTTAAACAATATCTGACAAAATGTATTTACAACATGATTTTACATTAAAGTTGTACTAATATTCAATAGCATTGTTGTTTGGAAATCAAGTTTCACCCACTATTCATGGCAAGCTTGTAGAGCAAGTGGATGAGTACAAATAGGTACAAATATAGACAATAAACTTAATTGAAATAAACAAACTGAAGTTACTCATTGTAAAGCAAACCAACAACTGTACTTTTTAAGGAAGCTTAAGCAATTCAAAGTAGATAGAACTATTCTTTATTTATTTTATCAATCAGTATTTAAAGTCTTTTATTATTCAACTTTGTTTCTACGGTAATATGTCTAAATTGAATAGAAACAGGTTAACAAAAATAATTAGAGCAGCTCAATGAATTATAGGACGTGATATTGATCTGAAAACTAAAACCTGAGAATCATGTGCTCTCAATCATGTATTTTTAAATTGTTTTTATCTCATCTTTTACTTTCACATGTTTTTATTCATTTTTATCTGTTTATATGTCTTATATTGCCAAAGAGGAAACAAATTTACACTTTTTATATTGCACAATAAAATGATCTTATCTTATCTTATACAATTGCTTTTTTTTTTTAATGACAATGAATATTTAAATGTTTCACTGTCCTTTTGGACATAAGTCGCTTCTAGGCCATGTAGGCATGGCTGACTATTTTTGGTACAGTTTTATTAATGAATATATATATATATATTTTATAATAAAAAAAATTTATTAAATGTAATAGAAACTGTATAAAACAACTACTGCCTGTAAGTACAAGGTATTGCCTATGATTGTACTGTAAATTCAATAATCTTATACTAAAATGAAATGCTGATATAAAGATGCTGATTTAGTGAAATCAATTACAATTAAAAAGAAGATGGATAACAATAGCAAAAAATAAAATATAAACAGGAATATTTACATTAGAGGATAAAGGATAATTTCATCTTTAAGTTTTGTTGATTAGACCTATTTTTGACTATTGCATCGTAAATTTACAATTCTATTTCTGTATCACAGCCTTTTCGTATTAAATATAGTTCAACCTAAGTTTATGTATTTATGATATTGCTTTGGTTCCATACTTTTATCCTGCACTCAGTATAAGCAGCATTTTTTTGTATATGGTTTTTATTTTAAGTGTATTAATTCTCTTTTAAAACTAATTTAGGTTTATTATTTACTCTTAAAATTTACTGAGTAAATTCTCGCTATAAAGATCTATTTGTTGCTTCGTTTTCGTGCTTGTTGGAAATTACGACTAACGGAGGGTTTTGCCATAGCCGGTCACATATGATTGCTGTTGGATGTGGTGTTTGAAATAAACACTTGCATACATTTACTGATCTGCCTGGGCTAGGGCTGGAGTTTTTATTTTTTTTAAATTTTTTGTTGTGACCTATTTTTGTGTGTTTCTCTGGATATATATTTATATATATTTATGTGTATATTACAAATTTTAAGGCATTCTCTTATTGGTATATGATTGCTGTTGGATGTGGTGTTTGAAATAAACAAATAAAGAAAGAATATAATTTACAGTGTAAATATATTAGTGATCTCAAGAAATAAAGGGAAACCTAAATAAAGAATGTGATTGAAGTAGGTTTATTTTTGTTGTTTTGTTTTCAGAGCAAACTCTTATCCACATTGTGTTTGGATAGTGACAAAAGAAAAATAGAGATATTAGTATCAGTATCAGTAATGACAATGCAACCATTCATTATAAAACCCTTTTCATCTACAGAATTAAGTCATATTTTTACAAAATGTTTAAACCAAGTACTTACTGAGAACACTTTTGTAACAAAGCTGCCATTGCTTTCCTTTCGTCTTCTAACATCGATACACGTTCACTCAATTCATGAACTGTTTTCTTCAATCCCATATTTTCATCTTTCAATTCTTTTACCTGTTCAGTTAGTAAAATACAAGAAATAGTTTTTGACAGTTATGTTTAGGAAAATTTAGATTATAATAATTTATCATTGTACTAAATTCTTTATCAAATAAATCAATGTAGACAACAATAATAATGACAATGATTTATTTAAGGTTTTTACTGTTTCTAAAAGCTGTCAGTTGTCTTGACAACTGCGTAATGTTGAGTTAGAAAACCAATGAAATTATGAAAACAATAACAAATGGTGTTTTCATTACTTGGCCCTGGCAACAAAAACTTACTGTGTTCTTCCAATTACCACTCTCTTGTGCTTCCACAAAATCACAAACTGTTTCATGTTTCTCTAGATTGGCACTTGGTCCCAAAAAACTACAGCCTGGATATTATTATAAACAAGCAGAAACATATTAAATTATGCAATCACTATTAAAGTCATTATTCAGAGCATTGAGGTGGTACAGTGTTAATTATTAGAGATATTATAAAAAGATTACTTTTAGTTTAAACTCCAGTCATGTTAAAAATGTATAATTTTAGTAAATGTAGTTGCAATTTTCTGGAATTTTTTTCTTATTTTTTTTACTCTGATCATTGCTGTTAAATTGATTTGTATCCATGTTGTATTCTTTTAAAGAAAAAATATATTTGTTTGAATTGAAATGAATATATTCTGTTTTGAATAAATGTAGCAGTGCTTTATTGAGAGCACACAAAACCTAATGTGCTTCATGTGAATATTGAACTGATGTTTCATAGATTAAATGATTTCAATCTTCCAATACAGTACATGGCCTGGATAAAAAAAACATGGTACCATTTTCAGCAGCAGATTCTAGGAGTGGCAGCCGCCCTTGGCACTCCCTGCCCCACATTCCCTTCCTCCTAATTTTTTTCAAAAATTGTAAAAAAATGGAGAAAAAAAAATTATATTCAAATTTAAGTCTGAGAGAGCCATTTCCAGCCATCTAGAAAAAACAAAATGGTAATGGCTCTATATTTATCTACAGTAGGAGTGCCAAATAACATTCTTACCTCATCCCCAACTATGGTGGGAAGGGGTGATTTTTGTGACGAGAACAAAATGGGCGTTGTCAAATGTCGCTTAAAATGTTTTGAAAGTGGTCCAAGGAGCCAAGACTCCTGTAAACTTTGACAATTTAGTGGTTTCAAAGATTTTAAAAATCTACCAATATGTTGAAAATACATATAATTTTTTCCCCTTCCCCCTCGCCACTGGCACCACCCCTGATGGTGGGGCTGCCCTGGGGCCCTCTATTTCTCATTACGGGATCCACCACTGATTTAACACCCCAACCAAATTTGTAATAAGCAGATCAAGCATGGTTTAGCCTTAAATATTATTAAGCATTACAGCACTCAAAATGTGAAAAATATTAGGTGGAACTACAGAATGTTCATTTGCGAATAGAGTTGCATTTTGGTTTCAAATATGAAGGTTATCCCAAAACATTAAACAATATAAAATATAAATAACTAGAAAAACATAAAACAAGATACAGGTCTCCCTCCAATAAAGACCACCTTCAATTAATAGAAGTGGTTGGCGCATTGGATGTGGTTTGGACTCCCAACCTCGAAGTTGGGGGTTCAAAACTCTCGCTGTGAAAGTCGCTTGTGTCGTTGGGCAAGGCATTTTATCTACGGTTGTCTCCCTCCACCCAGGAGTACAAGTGGGTACCTGGTAGTTTCAAACACAGCCTGCGCTGAATACAGCTGCAACATTATGGAATTCCCCTATGGGGCTTGAGTGTGTGTTCCATATGTGCTGGATCCAGTGATCCGGGGGTTATAATGTTCAAGCGCTTTGAGGTTGTGTCAACGGGAGGCGCTATATAAATTATTATTAATAACTACTTTCCTGTGATTCCCACATTAACGAATGCCTTTTATCTTTATTATTCTAATTAGAGATCAAAGCTGCTAAAGACCATGGAAACCTTGATCCTAGTGTGTAACTGTCATATAAATATACAAGAAAATAGAACATTAGAATAATATGAAAGGAAAATTAAAGAAATAAATACCATTTGCTGCATATCTGCATGGCACATAAGGGCATATCCTCAAGTGTTCATCCAGTTCATTCCTCCTAAAGGTTCCACACACCGGTTCATTATTTGGACAGCCTAGCTTTACATATTCGCACTGCAGCTCGTGTTCGTCAATGTTGGCTATTGTCAGTTGTACTGGGCACCCTCCCTCTTCTGGTACATAGTCATGTGATGTGAGGCGTTTAATACCACGAGGGCAGTATACTACAAGATCATCTATTTGAGAAGCAATGGCCCTATGCATCACAAAAGAAAAATTACCATTTACCCAATTTATAAATCTGTTTTCATTTGCTTCTCCAACCAACTGGAATAACATCCCATTACACATCAAACATGCAACTTCCATCATTACATTTAAATCTCTTCTCAAAAGCCATTTATTTAATTGACTTATGTTTTGGTTTATAGAATGGCCCCGAAACTGCTAAATACCGGGATGGTGTCCGGCGGGGGATAGTTTAACTAATTGTAGTTAAGAGTAATATACTGTATTTAAAAGTAGTTAAGCCTAGCTTAAGGTAGTTAGGGACGTCCTGGGTACGACATTAAACTCCATCCGGTCGAAGTGTCGACGACTAAACTGACAACCCTCTCAAATATGTCTTAGTGGCTGCTGAGGGGAGGGTGTTTATGGTCACCCAGCAGCAAGAAAAACCAATAGCTGAACAAAGGGCGGATGAGCTCCTTGGAGTCAACGGCCAACCATTAATTAGTTTAAGGAATAGGAGTAGTTTAGTCTCATTGTTATTGTTATTGTTATTATGATTATTTTAATTTTATTTTATTGTTATTATTTTATTGTTATTTGCTTTTTCTCAGTTGGCCTATATTATTTCTCTGTAAAGCGCATAGGGGCAATGTGCAATATGCGCTATAAAAATATAATATTATTATTTATTATTATTTGCAGAAAAGGTCATGTGGCTGGTATTACAGTAAATCTAATACCTTAATCCACAATCATATTAATTAGTGACAAAGAATTACCTTCTTCCCATGACAAATAAATGTTGATATACAGTTCAATATATTACTATTATCAATTGTAGCAAAAACATTTCATTGGTCAATTCCACTAATATTTAATTTTTTCTTGTGTGTTTCATGTACAAATTAATTTTGTATTATTGTACTGTACTCAGAGGGCCTCTTCTAGTCAGCTTTGCGCTGTAAGAGTTACCCTCTTAAAATATAGATAATAAATAAATAAATAAACGCAGGATATTTTTGACGTGTGCATATTTATAAAGACGTGGGAAAAGAGTGCTAACCAAAATTGACTATCGCATGACTGGTAC
>NW_022720349.1:630625-637234 GCF_011630105.1 Anneissia japonica | reverse complement strand
GGTGAAATGTGACCTCCAGGTCAATCACTGCAAACACTAGATCGTATTAGGCGCGAACTTTCAAAAAAAAATTGTCCTCTTGTTGTCCTAGGCTTACAAGCTAAAAACGTCAACAAGCATGTGGAGCGACGAATTTGTTTTGTAATTATTTTGTGAGGGGATATTGGGCCTAGGCCTCTTCGCTCTTTTGGGCCTACTGTTGTCCTCCTTTGGTCGCTCGTTCATTGTGCCGATGAGCACAGCCGAAAACATTTGCCTTCTCGCCCCCACACAGTATCTTACTCCTAGTCATCATGACAGGAATGAGAAAGATACTATCCTATTCAGTTAGGAAACCAACGTGTTGTATAAACAAAATGGGGAAGTAATTTCAGTCATGAAAACCGATTTTCGGAAAATCCAAAAAGCAGTTGCAACACGAGCAGGCTGTCTGGTACTCATTAAAAAAGCGGTTTAAAAAAATAGATTATTTTGTGTTTATCAGTAGAAACACACCCTATGTTGTATGATACTACAATATCTAACAATGGTCATTGGTAGGCCCAACCGGGGCCAAGATATCAGACTGTGTCTTAATAATATTAAATACCTGTATAAGTGTCTTTTACTTTTAGTATGACTTGCAAGTTTAGTAAGGCCCTAAAAACTAGTCCTGTCGTATAGGATCCGTGATGATATCAATCGACGCTACCCTGGAAGGAGCTATAGGCTAGGGGTTACGTTCTAGACGTCACCTCCTCTACCTAGCCTGAAGCTAGGCAACAAGCAAGGCAAGGGTCAGACCCAGAGTGCACTACGCCAAAATAGGCCATTAAAATTGAGCCATCGCTATTTGTTGTATAAATATGGTGGCGGCCTTTGAATAAGGGTGTTACAAAAGGCTCACTTTCTTTACTACTGTACTCTAAGCCTAGGCCTAGGCCAAGATATAATCTTACCGGTTAACGACAAGGTTACCGGGATGTATCGGCTTTCCGTCAACCGGGCAGACAACCGCGCTGGCTCTTGCTCCATCCGTCTTTGCAGCAGTAGTAGAACACGCTTGGCAAAAGGTGTGTCCACAATCTGTGCTAATTACAGGATTGAAAAGAAGTTTACGACAAAATGGGCACTTCAATTGAGCTGACGGTTGCTCTACAAGAGGTCGAGTTTTACTATTAATTGAAGCCATCATAAGTATATCTTTCATAACAACGGACCCATTTACCACAATATTTTACTCACTCATCATTAATCCGGAAATACATGCTGTATGTATGCTGTTCATAAAATATCAACATCGGAAGGAACAGAGTAAGACACGCCGATTGGTAACGAAATAAAAATTATTTAAAACATTGATTAGTTCTTCATAACTCATATATTATATAATTTAATTACGTAAAAGCAATTTAAAAAATAGCCTTTTATCATCTGTTTTTAAATATCTTTAACTATTAATGGTTTGGTCATCCTAGGACTATTCAAGATATTTAAACATTTATAGTACATCATACACGGATCTGACGTCATATAAGGGGCTGTCCCTTCGTGCGCGCCGTGCCAATCGACGGCAGCGAAGAATTAGCTCGCCGAAAGCGAATAGTACACGGTTTTGTTTTTGTTGTCCTATTTCAATATGTCTGATGATCAATAAAAGAATTGAATATAATATAGGCAGCACTATAAACAACTATAGTACGTAGCAATAAAATTCATTTATGTAGGCCGCACCTATGCCTTGAGCAGGCTTCCTCCTATTGCTCGTTTTTAATTTGAGTCAAATAAAATCTGAATAATGTAGGCCTAATTGTGACCATAGAGGTATTATTATTATTGACAAAGACTGAGAAAATCAGGCCTTATGATTCTATTCCTTTTACATTCGAAATCATATTTTCCAATAAAGAACGCCGAACGTAAAATCATTTGGATATAATGAAGTCTTTTTTGGAGTGCGCAATAGGCCTTTATTATTTATTATTATAATATAGGCATACTATAATGTATCATATTAGTTTTCAAAATTGATTTTCAAAAATCTATATTAAAAGCACCACACACAAATCTTACTGAAAAATAATACCGGTATGTCTAGGCCTACAGTATACACAATCTACTGATTGGTAGTAGGCCTGTGGTTCGATACATTGGGTGGAAACTCTTGGTTTCGTACAACAACTAAAATAAAATCGAAATTAACAGACCTTACGGCTTTTTTTTTTTTTTTTTTTTTTTTTTCCTTCAAAATTACCGTATTTGTGTAAAAGCTATATTCATTCTCGTTGAACTATCGATAACACTTGATTCACGAAAATAACAATATGAGGCAGTGTCTAACTAAAGCAATTAATAAAGGAAACATAAAACCTCATTGCTATATTGAATCCATGTCAAAGCATAAAGTGTCAGAAACAGACGTACATTTACTGCTTTATGTATTTGTTCTTTCCAAATAGCCCAAAGTGTATCTTTCGTGTTCGCAGTTTGTTTAATGCTTTTTTTTTGGCCACCGTCTCGCATTTCTTACTTGCGGATTGTTGTTTATTTTATTTTTTTATTATCTTTTAAATTTTATTTATTTATTTATTAAAATTTTTAAAAAAATATATGGTTCATGGTCTGAATAGCCTACTATCAGCGCCTTGAGACGATTTAATAGAGGTAAATATTTAAATCGTCATAATACATTTAAGAGGATTAAGCACTCACCCCTTGTTGACAAATAAGTATATGACATCCTCTGGTAGAGTGTGGAAAGGATACTTCAGAATGTGCCAATAAAAAAAGTCTCTACATAATATTTTCTTTTTATTTCAATCTAATTTATAAAGCTCTGAGACCGCATAGGCTGCTATTGAAATAGTTGCGAAGACTGCGATTATCATTAGCAGCGGCGGATTCAAGGTGGGCCAGTCTGCCTTGGTCCGACCCCGACTAAATTCCCCCCCCCCCAAAAAAAAAAAAATTGGAGAAGAAAGGTAAGTTGTATTTTTTTTGTAAATTTGTATTCAAATTAGAGTCGGAGAGTGCCATTTACAGTTGCGTAGGTTCTGAGGGGCCCTGGTTCGAGAGGAGCTTGACGCATTTATTAACAATTACTACTCTTTTACTAAAGTAATCCATACGAATACCCCCTCCCTCCCACCACCCGCTAAACATCATTCAGGGCGCAAACCCATTTATGAAATAAAGTATTGTACAATTTATATAAAGTAATGATCCGCCGGGCATCATCCAGGATCTTAGTCTTCCGGGCAGGAATATTGATTAATAAAGTATTATTATATACTACCGTATGTACCGTATATCATATTCTCATGTATATGTGCTCCCATCGGACATTATTATTTCCAAGTGTAGGTTTGGGGAACAGAATACAGTAATTGTTACTTATTGAAGTAAAAGTACCAAATAAAACTGGTATCATCTCCGGCGGTAGTTTATTTCTATTTTCTGTGAGTAAAGTAGCCCTCTAAAAACACTGCTCTAAACTACAGTAACACTTAATAAAAATGACAGTCTTGTACGATTTTATCTTGTCGAATTGATTCGGCTTGAGACATTAACAACTTGATTTTCTCGCTTTGGAAATGCACTATGAATTGAATTGTATTAAGTTTTAAATACCATTATTATGTATCATGTGATGTGTCTGCTTTTGGTAGGTCTTTACCGATTACTTTATAAGTTTTAATTAGTCAATTATTCGTAGATATCCCGACAGATCGACAAGGTGAAAGTTGAGCTAATAGATCACTAAAATCAGAGGTTTAGCTTTTTTGATAGGGTGGACGGGGGTTGACTTAAGATTCCATAGCCACCTCAGCCTCATCTTTGTTGGGGCATAGAGAACAAAATAGAACACGAGTTGGGGCGAGGTGCTAAATTTTTATTTATTTTTAAAAAATTATTATTTAGAGCACTTTTTAAATGTCTGGAAAGGGCGTCCTCAGACAAAAAAAGTGTCTTAGTTTGAAAATTTAAAAAACCCAAACTTCAGCCATGTTGTTATGCCGACATCAAGTAAACTGCAATAGGTCTAATAAAAAAAATACTTGACACTAATAATATTAGTGTCAGGTATTTTTTTCAATATACAATATTATTGTCGTTCGTGCAATCTAATTCAATCATACACAATAAAATCATGAATTTTTGGAATGAAAGTATGAAATTTCACAAAAAGAGCTTGAGTTTGGGCATGAAAGCATAAGTCTCATGACAGATAAGTATACTATGTCTAATGTAGGCTAAAGTGAAATGAGTACCGTACAAGCTGAAGTTAATGAGCCAAAGAGCCCCTGGTCAGGGTACAGAGTTAGACGCCCCCAGCACAGGGACGGATCCAGAGATGTCCAACCAGGGGGTGGGGCGAAAGGAGCCAACCGAGACAACCCTATACTACGCAAGGGTGTCCGGGGGAATTCCCCCACGAAATTGTTGTTTTCTAGAATCCCAAAAATAACATCAAGGCTTTTTGGGCGATCACTTCTTTCTTTCTTTCTTTCTGTCTTTCTTTTGCATCCGCCCCTGCCCCAGTAAACATCAGCAGTAAAGTCTTTACATTAGTTCCTAAATTAGAGGGGAAAAAAAGGTTGTTTATTGGTTAGGATTTATAATGTATGCATGCGTAGATGACGATCTGTTTCACTGTGGATTTTCATCCATCTTGATGATGTCGACGTTCGAGTGACAATTTATACGACTAGTGGATTGGGCATGTATAATTGTTAAGTTATTAACAATTTTAAATTATAAAGTTCAGTAAAGGATAAAGATAAATATTATCAATCAAGAATTTTCTATGCAATGCTTTTTTAGACTTTTTTTTTTTTATAAGGGTGGGCCCCTAAAGCTAGGGGACCCTTGATTGGGGGCATAATAAACCGCCTAAACATGTGATAGTTACGCCACTGTGTTAGGCATGTATAAGTGGTTTTTTACCAATTCTAAATTATAATGTGCAGTAGTTTTAACTAAAAGGCTACAGTGTAGGGAAACAATTTGGCAGATTGTGTTCACGTCACCCACTCATGACGTCAAACAAAATAGTAATGCTTATTACATGAAGAATAATAATATGTCTGGTTAATTAATCTACCAATTCATTGTTTTCCCTTTAAAATAAGACACCGACACCCACATTTTCTTTTTAAATTCATTATTCGTTACATACATTTTATCTGTCTCTTATACACATCTAGATGTGTATAAGAGACAGTCTCTCATTAGAACATTAAGCAATTCTCTAATTCTCTAGAATTTTCACCTAAAATCCATTTAACAGTCAGTGGCAGATCCAGGGTGGCGAAGGGACGCTCGCCCAGGCAGCAGCAGGGAATCTCCCAAAATCGTGCCAAAATCATTTAGATAACAGATTAAGATGTTAAAACTGCGAAGCTCCTCAACAGGGCTATGCACCTTGATCTCAGAAATAGGCATTGTACAATAATTATTATTACATTATTTTAACTATTATTAAAAGGCTAACTAAAAGGCTACAGTGTGGGGAAACAATTTGGCAGATTGTGTTCACGTCACCCACTCATGACGTCAAACAAAATAGTAATGCTTATTACATGAAGAATAATAATATGTCTGTAGTGATTAAGTAGTATTGTTCGTGTAATAAAGCGGTGATCAAACACATGTATCTATTTCATTACTCTGGTATTAATTAAGTGACAGGCAAACAGCATTAACACTGAACACTAATCATGTACTTTCGTAATACAGATGCAGATTGCGTAGCGAAATTCTATATAACCCTTGCTTTCATTGGTCAAACACATTATGACACAACGCACGTCTTTTGTCAAGGAGTTTGGCCGGTCATAGTAAAAGAAATCGATCGAATTTTCATTCCTTCCTTATTGGTCAATTATTCATAGTCAATAAACGCCACTCGAGAACATTTAATTTGCAATTTGCCATCAATCATCTTGAGCAAAAAGATAGAAACTTTCTATTTTTTATACGTGTACGCCTACGTTTGAAGATCGATGTAAATTAATTATAATTTTTTTTAAGAAACTTGTACTTTCACAAAGATTGATGATATTAATTTTCATTATACATTTTTTAAAAAGAAACTTGTACTTTCGCAAAGTAGGCTATAGTGTGGAAAAACAATATGACAGATTGTGTTTATCACCCACTTCTGACATCACCAACAAGTGATTATCGCTACCATATAACCATGGAGGAAATAATTTAGTATAACACAGATGTGTATAAGAGACAGGTCTTTATCGATTACTTTATAAGTTTCAATTAGTCAATTATTCGTAGATAGACGACAGATCGACAAGGTGAAAGTTGAACTAATAGATCACTAAAATCAGAGGTTTAGATTTTTCGATAGGGTGGACGGGGGTGGACTTAAGATTCCATAGCCACCTCAGCCTCATCTTTGTTGGGGCATAGAGAACAAAATAGAACACGAGTTGGGGCGAGGTGCTAAATTTTTATTTATTTTTAAAAAATTATTATTTAGAGCACTTTTTAAATGTCTGGAAAGGGCGTCCTCAGACAAAAAAAGTGTCTTAGTTTGAAAATTTAAAAAACCCAAACTTCAGCCATGTTGTTATGCCGACATCAAGTAAACTGCAATAGGTCTAATAAAAA
>NW_022720349.1:626884-629661 GCF_011630105.1 Anneissia japonica | reverse complement strand
ATATATATGTATGTATATATATGTATATATATATATATATATATATTCAAAGTTTAAGTATCAATGAGTGCAATTCTAGGGCATAGTCATCTTTTGCGACTCCAAGTATAGAATGCAGAATATGTCCTTGATTAGACCTTGCGACGCCAGTAAGAGGAGGGAGACCAAAGGGAGAGGAGCATAGCTCCCGTCGGGAAGAAAATAAATTTGTCGAGGAGGAACACTGCTTTGAGAAAGCATTTTTACTATCTGAAAGTGCAAATTGCGAGCGTCTAGAGGGGCCTATTCATAAAATTTGCTCACTGCAGCCCAACTATGGTGGGCCCTTTTTCGAGAGTACAGTCGTTGCCCTTGACACATATATTAACAATTACAGTACTACTCTTTTACTAACCCTCGCTGAACGTCATTCCGGGCGCGAAAACATTTATGAAATCGAGTATTGTACAATTTATATAAAGTAATGATCCGCCGGGCACCATCCAGGATCTTAGTCTTCCGGGCAGGAATATTGATTACTAAAGTATTATTATATACTAAGTACCGTATATCATATTCTCATGTATATGTGCTCCCATTGGACATTATTATTTCCAAGTGTAGGTTTGAGGAACAGAATACAGTAATTGTTACTTATTGAAGTAAAAGTACCAAATAAAACTGGTATCATCTCCGGCGGTAGTTTATTGCTATTTTCTGTGAGTAAAGTACCGTAGCCCTCTAAAAACACTGCTCTAAACTACAATAACACTTAATAAAAATGACAGTCTTGTACGATTTTATCTTGTCGAATTGATTCGGCTTGAGACATTAACAACTTGATTTTCTCGCTTTGGAAATGCACTATTAATTGAATTGTATTAACTTTTAAATACCATTATTAAGTATCATGTGATGTGTCTGATTTTGGTAGGTCTTTATCGATTACTTTATAAGTTTCAATTAGTCAATTATTCGTAGATAGACGACAGATCGACAAGGTGAAAGTTGAACTAATAGATCACTAAAATCAGAGGTTTAGATTTTTCGATAGGGTGGACGGGGGTGGACTTAAGATTCCATAGCCACCTCAGCCTCATCTTTGTTGGGGCATAGAGAACAAAATAGAACACGAGTTGGGGCGAGGTGCTAATTTGTTTTTTTGTTTTTTTTTAATTATTATTTAGAGCACTTATAAATATCTGGAAAGGGCATCCTCAGACAAAAAAGTGTCTTAGTTTGAAAATTTAAAAAACCCAAACTTCAGCCATGTTGTTATGCCGACATCAAGTAAACTGCAATAGGTCTAATGAAAAAATACCTGACACTAATAATATTAGTGTCAGGTATTTTTTCAATATACAATATTATTGTCGTTCGTGCAATCTAATTCAAACATACACATTAAAATCATGAATTTTTGGAATAAAAGTATGAAATTTCACAAAAAGAGCTTGGGTTTGGGCATGAAAGCATAAGTCTCATGACAGATAAGTATACTATGTCTAATGTAGGCTAAAGTGAAATGAGTGCAAGCTGGAGTTAATGAGCCAAAGAGCCCCTGGTCAGGGTACAAAGTTAGACGCCCCCAGCACAGGGACGGATCCAGAGATGTCCAACCAGGGGGTGGGGCGAAAGGAGCCAATCGAGACAACCCTATACTACGCAAGGGTGTCTAGGGGAATGCCCCCACGAAATTGTTGTTTTCTAGAATCCCAAAAATAACATCAAAGCGTTTTGGGCGACCACTTCTTTCTTTCTTTCGCATCCGCCCCTGCCCCAGTAAATATCAGCAGTAAAGTCTTTACATTAGTTCCTACATTAGAGGGGGAAAAAAGGTTAGTTTATTGGTTAGGATTTAATGTATGCATGCGTAGATGACGATCTGTTTCACTGTGGATTTTCATCCATCTTGATGATGTCGACGTTCGAGTGACAATTTATACGACTAGTGGATTGGGCATGTATAATTGTTAAGTTACCGGTATTAACAATTTTAAATTATGTAGTTCAGTAAAGAATAAAGATAAATATTATCAATCAAGCGTTTTCTATGCAATGCTTTTTTAGACTTTTTTTTTTTATAAGGGTGGGCCCCTAAAGCTAGGGGACCCTTGATTGGGGGAACAATAAACCGCCTAAACATGTGATAGTTACGCCACTGTGTTAGGCATGTATAAGTGACTTTTTACCAATTCTAAATTATAATGTGCAGTAGTCAAATACTTTCAACCTAGACTTTTATGTATACATTGCTTTATCAGCTTTTGTATAAGGGAGCGAGGCCCTTGTAGATCGTGGGCCCCTGGAGCCCGGGGTCCAGGTTCATGAAATATCTTACCTCATCCCCATCAATGGTACGGTAGAGATGAGGTGGTGGACTTCTATTTGTGAAAGTGATTCACTGAGCCAATTCTATTTTCAATTCCTGGATCCGACACCGATTAGTATTTATTACTAGCCTAGGCAATTACCATAGGGTTTCTGAAGAAAAGGAGCACGACAGACAAGATACAAACTACAATGATTATGTCGTTGTCGTGTCGTTATCGTGTCTAGTGTAAATCTAGCTTTAGTACGATGAATTTTCCGAAAACGTGAATCAGTATATCTAGTCTTAGAATTTACATTTTAAAAATTCAAATACGGTTCCAGAAAATCTAAAACCTCTGAAATTTCAGGATTTCCTACACCACAGGGGGATTGACTGCTCATGTCGGATATTCTCCTAGCCCTAACTCAGACCTATGGCTCTCGATAACACTTCACATCGAAGGACCCGGCAATTAATCTTACAC
>NW_022720349.1:616494-626843 GCF_011630105.1 Anneissia japonica | reverse complement strand
TATACAAAAGGTAGTGTATAGAACTATGTTTGATACGATTTGTAACATCATGTTCCTATATTTGAGCACTCTATTAATATGTTTGATACATATATATAAATATGTTTGATACATAATATATACATACATATGTATATATACACACATATATATATGTATATATATACATAATATATACATACATATCTATACATATATTGATTTGTCTCATTCTTTTATAAATTTGTATACAAAAGAGACTGTATAATTACTGATGACTATGTATTTGTACTCCTATTAAAACTAGTAAATTAATAAAATTACTAAATCGCAATTATGCACGTTTCAATTATCTCTGCCGAGTAAGTTCTTTCTACCAATGTTGACCAACTAATAATAAGTTCATTAACGTTAAAAAGCATATTTACACACCAACAACGATCCCTTAACTCTACAATTTCTTTTCAACTACATTAAAGGCTTTGATGACAAAAAGCTATCAATTTCTTTCAAGTCAGAATGATAATAATTGCTGGATTTCAATCTATATGTGTATGCAAAATCCAAGTTTCACCACACTGCTACAGATTTACTAACATGAGAACTTTAACAACTACATTATTGATGACCTTACAAAAAATGATTTATCTGAAAAGAAAAAATGGAAAGACCAGGTGAAAATACTGTATGAACAAGGTACTAAACTCAAGTTTGTTGCTGGAAAATGGCGTACCTCATCAGGATCTATTTACAAGTTTCCTGATAAATAACTTATCTAAGTTGATAATATTAAATACTGTATAACAACATTACCCATCTGATTGATTAATTATATTGCCATCTTGCTTCACTGTTGGTTTAGAGTTGTTTTTGCTCCATTGAACGTGTTAGTAACCTATATTGAAATTTCTCTTTTCATTCGGAATGATTCGTTATTAGGCTGTGAGCCACTATCCATCCACTGGCACTCGAAATGGAAATGCCAGTTAAATAGTATATAACTTATTTCAGAAAATTGTACGTTATTATTCAATCTTTATTTACTTTACTTATTCGCATTTCAAATTATTTTCTTTGCGCAAAATTTAAAATTATCCTGCTTTTACTCATTATAATATTTACTGTGATTAATGTGTAATAACAATGCTTTTAGTCATCTACCGGTACCATTTCAGGGAGTGGACATAAATTAACTCCATGATAACCTGTTGAATTGTTCTAATTTACCTAGCCTTGTATTTAATCAACTTTCCAATAACGAGAAAATTTTGATGAGCAGACTGAACTATTAGCTAATCACACTATAGGGCTATTACCCTTGATGAATGTGAATATGTTGACTTTACCAAATTCAGATGTATGGTCAATAAATCTATCAAGGTAAATAAACAATTGTCTCTGTTGAATATTAATATTAGAAGTATTTCTAATAAAATTGACAAATCGAAACATTTAATTAACTCTTTAAATCTTAACTTTTTCGTTATTGGTCTGACATGGTTGAATGACAAACAGTCCCCATTCTTGATGATTACAAGTTTTTTTTTTCCAGTAACAGATTCGATAATAGAGGAGTGGGAGTTGGTCTTTTTGTTAGGAATGACCTTAATATCAAGCTGCGAAATGATACCTAAAAACATATGTAATTCTCTTTTCATTAAAATTGTAGTCAAGAAACAACAAAATAAAATTGTTGGCATCATATACAAGCCACCTGATTCAAATATTAAAATATTTTCAACCAAAATGAATGAATTATTTACTAAATTAAACTCCCTTAACAAGGAGTGTAATCTAATGGGTGACTTCAGTATAGACCTAACGAAGTTTGCGAATCACAACCTCATTAATAAATATTTTGATAACATGCTCCAAATTCGTTTTTTCCAACTATATCAAAACCAACCCAAATAACAGCTAACAGTGCAACCCTAATTGACCACTTTTATACCAATCAAAATATTGCTGAAGTATATTCTAGAATACTCATAACGGATATATGAGATCATTTGCCCATATTCCAAATTATTGACACTAAACTAGAATTTTGTTCTGAAAATGCAAAATGTTCCTTTGTTATTAATGATATGAACTCTTATTGTCTTGACTTGTCTAATGAAGATTAGTCAGAAATTTATAATTATGATGCAAAATTATCATTTGAAATATTTATCGATAATTTTCTTACTGTTCAAAATAAACATTTATGCAAAAAAAGAAAAACAGCCATGGATGACCAAATCTATTTTTAAATGCAGTGCTCGTAAACATAAATTCTACAAGAAATTAATAGAAACTCAAGATTTTTTTGATAAATCAATATATAAGAAATATAATAATATTTCACAACATTATGTCTAAATGCCAAGAAAAAATATTTAAATAAAATTCGATCAACCTAAATTTAATCTTAAAGGGACTTGGGATGTGATTAACTCGGTAAAATCCTAATAAAAAAAAACGAAATTCTCATCCAAACGTTATTAAGATTGATGATGAATACATTTATAATATTAAAGATATCTCTGAAAATTTTAACTTTTTCTGAAATTAATTGTACCATTAGAAATTCAATGTTTGATTGTAATATAGATCCCCAACACCAGTTTTGAATTATTTTTCTCTCTTACCTACTTGCGAATCTGAAGTTTAAGAAATAATAATGGTCTTATTTGACTCAACTGAGGGATACGGTTATGACAATCTTACTGCATCCGTGCTTAAAAAAATTTCTCCATATATTTTGATCATCTAACTTATGCTATCAATTCGTCATTTACTTCTGGACATGTACCTCAACATTTAAAAGTAGTTCCTATATTTAAAAAATTTGACTCAGAATGCATAACTATTTACAGACCCATATCGATGTTATCGGTCTTTTCAAAAATCACTGAAAAACTTATACACTCTAGACTCTATAATTATCTTATAAAAAATATTTTAACTGACCGTCAATACGGCTTTAGAAAAAAATCATTCAACCAGTCATGCAACAATTGATCTATTTAGGGAACAATTAATTTAACTGTTCCCAGATCTATTACATTCTATCAACGAATCTTTTGAAAATAAGGATACTTGCTAAGTACATTTTTCGATTTATCCAAGGAGTTTGACGTCGTTAATTATAGTATATTATTGTCTAATCTTGCTCATTATGGAATCAGAGGTATTCCATTTGAATGGTTCAAATAGTGTCTGTCTTAGGAACCTTAATTTATAATATATATGAAAAGTAATTCACTTCTGCTTATTGTCTCAAAACACCAGTCTACCAGCAATCTACTTATGTCTTCACATAAACGTTTTTATAATATTGTTTTTCTAAAAGAATGTCGAATAAAACCATTCAATAAAAGTTCATGCCATCATCAATGACTCCCAATTTGAGCAATCAACTCATATTGAAAACTTATTTACACAGATAGAATTAAATTACTTACAAAGTCACGTCCGACAAACTTCGAACATAGAACTATAGACTTAGACTTCGCACATGCGCCAGGGTCAGCGTTTAAGTAAACTCGCAATCACTCTATTTTGAAGTTGACAACGGTAAAACGGCAAACTATTCAAACTGATATTGTCGATATTTGCTATATAAGATTTCACGCCTCGAAGATGCTTAATATACCTCCAACATTGACATCTTGTTATTAGTAATTATATCCTCTTAACTGTTAATAATCAAATATTTTGCAATTACAAGATCAAACAGACACGACGACGGTGAGAATTTTTGGCCATGTTGAATTCATCCATGACTAGTAAGACTAAATTGACACTTGATACATACACCTCTCTTCAATTTCTTTCTTACGTTCCATATTGATTTCTCTCCTTTAATATAGGCCTAATACTGATACAATTAATACAGTCATTTATTCAATAATCAATGCATTTTTTCGCACAAAAATTGAACAACAGGCAATGGATTTGGTAAAATAAAAAACTGAGTTCTCCATTCTTTGCAAGTATTGTTGACGATGATCATATGAATATTCGAACCGGGAATATTATGCCCCAGGGGTGGTGCCATGGTTTGTCCGACGGAGTGTGGAGGGGGAGCTATGGCCTCCCATGAGAGAAACGTTGGCGTGATCGGGCGTCGCTCAAAATCTCTCAAACATATTCCAGGGGACAAGATCTTCCTGTCAGGGGGCTCTGGTCCCACCTACTGGTGCCACTCTTGAATAACCATTATGCCACTATAAGTACAATAGTTTTGCAAAACAGCGTTGGTGCCCATCGTAGCGCGCGGTGTTTGATCTTTTAACTTGATTAAAGATGTATCTCTGTTAAAACAAAAATCAATTTCATAGGCTATTTGTATTGACTAATTCATATATTTAAATGAGTTAACTTACAATTACCAATTTTAAATAAGAAAAACATTTCCCTCTCATTGTTCTTATATCCTTTTGCATCCCATACATTAGTTGTTAATCAATTTAAGGATTTTTGTAGGAACATTCAGTAAATAGCCAAAACAATAAAAAAAATCTGTTTCTGTTAATAATTTTGTTAATCCTTTAAATGAGCTGTTATTGAGGCCAACAGCACATATTCGTAAGCTCCAAATACAACAGCGTATGCATATATTAGGAGTTTTTTTTACCACCACTTCTTTTCTAAATTTTAGATAGGCCTACTCCACATAAACAATGTGGACTCTGGGTTGGGCTCACCAACAACCTATTGTTAGCCAACTTTCAACTTCTTAAAGTCGGAAAAATAACACATATGAAAGTCAATAAATCGTCAGTCAATGTCAATGATTAAACATTGATTATGATTATATTGATGGAAATATCAGACCACAAATATTACGCTCCAATAAATGCTTTGCATGTGCGTGGTTTGGGAGCCTATGTTTGTTTCCGTTAAATTTGAGGAAAGTTTATACAGACACTCAAAGCAATAGTAAAGTTAAGTTTAAACAAAGTTAAAAGCACCAGTTTAAGTACCCCGACAGACGGATTCAATCAATATTTCAAATCACTGAATACAATGTTGACTGTGATTCACTCCTCCCTGATGTTCACATAATGTTGTTTAACTATTGGGCCTAACTGTAAAGAGCAAACATGCTTAGACGTAGTGTTTGGCATTATGTAGTTTGTGGACCAAGCCCGTAATTTACTTCTCGGGGCACCTCTTTTTCAGAAACTTGCTGATCCATATTCGTGTTTCTTCGTGCTGCGTATACGCGCCTACCTTTCGAAGGATTTCATATACAGAAGGTTGCTTTAACATTTATGCTTGGGAGCGAAAAAATCATTATGTTAATGAGTGATTTCATTACCCATCCATCCAACAAAAAAAATGTTTTAGAATGAAGAACTGTTAAAAGTTAGAATTTTAGAAAAGAAATAGGAGAAACAATAACTCGGCTATAATAATGATGACAATAATTACGCTGGAGAGGATAACAATACTAAGTATTAACAATAGCAATAAAAATAATATAATGAATATAAAATAATCATTAAAATAGATATATTTGGTAAGGGTAACAATAGGATAATGATAATTAATAATGACAATGATAATGATGATAATGATAAAGATAATGATAATGATAACAATAATGCCGGTGTCAGTGACGTGACGGGGACTTCGACAACATTTACCAACCAACCAAGCAAGTTAGTATGGTCTATCGACACTCAGTGCTAGAGATAAAAAAAAAACAGCAATAGTCCAAACAGTATTCTATCTTCTAAACAAATGTATTAATTCAATCATGTTATTCTGTAGGCCATAATTGTGGGCCTATAATTTGCACGATAGTTTACATTCCCTGGTGCATTTATTTTTCTTTTACTTAGACCTAATTCATGTGTACAATATTTTTATTCCTCTATGGTAACTATAACCATGGTATGGATGAACACTTTTACCAGTAATACATTAAAATGATAAAAGACGTTTTAAGGGAAAAAGTACTACCCATCCCGATTGGGACAATATTATGATTTTCTCTAAAAAAACAACATTATTTATGTAATAATGCCAGTGAACACTATCTAAAATACAATATACAGTAATTATGTAAAGTGTACTACAATACAGGTGAGTTGAAAGGTTAAATAGCATTGCACGAATCCAAAACATTAATTTATGCATACCACTCTAAAATATATAATTTTATTGAGATAAAAACGATAAAAAATATACCGTATCCACATTGTTTGCGTTATTAAAGTTAACTTGTATTTTGATTTACAATTTTATAGTTCTTTATGGTAAGTTTATTTTAAAGATGTAATTCTGTCCTGAGCACAAAATGGGAAAAATCAATTCCATATTAGTTAATATTCCCTTGGTCAATTTGTATATTTAAGTGTATGTTATTACTCTACAAATTAATCCGAACTGGAAAAGAGTTCCCCACAACAAACACAGTTACATAATAGCTTTTCTTCATTACATAGACCATTAAATTGACTGGTATCCAATTTAAGGATTTTGGGAGTAAACTGAAAATCAGCTAATAACTAATTGGATCCTTTCAAAAGAGATTTTATTGAATTTTTAGCAAGCAGACAATAATACATCTTTAATTTTAATCATAGGTCTAATTTTAATCTATAACATTCAATGTTATAGATTTGCATATTACTTCTTTAAACATATACGGTACCGTATAAGTTCATTTAATTACATTTTCCTTTTACTTCTAAATTTTAATTTATTCAATTTCTATCGGAGTTCTGTATGCTTATTAATATAATAGTAGACAATTAAAACTTGTATGTAGATAAAATACATTTTTTACACACATTCACCAAGAATATCAGTATTGAAATATTTCATTTCAATCCTGAATATTTTATATGACTACCTTCTCGAAAACCAGCACATAAAACTATGTATATAAGATGCATCTTTTACATTTACCAAGAATATTAGTATTGAAATGTTTCATTTAAATCCTAAATACTTTATATAGGCTACCTTCTCAAAAACCGGCTCATTATATAGGAATAATGTTTATAAAATCGATTGTCACAAATACACACAATGCGATTGCCCTTTAAAATGCGTACAATTGCTTCCTTTTGTCATGGTGGTGATAACTACCGCATTGCAGTAGAACTATTACAAAACAAACTACTTTGGGCTGCTTACGAGGCGATGACTTGTCCTAAGCAAACACTTTTCTTTACTTATAAAGTTCGTGATTGGACAGCGTCTAAAACCAATGAATCCTGAATACACAGCAACAATACGATTGCTGAAATGAACGACACTAACCAGTGGAAGAATAAAGATATTAGTGTTTGACATTCAGACAGGAGCGATGTAACTGCTATGTCTGAGTTTATATAGCCAACGGAATATTTAATCTGCAGTGTGCTACCAATCGTCTCCCAGAGTTGGCTGTAGATGGCTATCTATGAAGCTCCTGTTGATCTAAAGAAAGTGCACGTCTAGATTGAAGATTTGAAGATTAAACTTTACAACAATGATATATTACACAAACGCAGCATATATTGAAATATTTAGAACCATTATTATGAAATCATAATAACAAATTATATTTTCTTTCAACAAATCAATTTTAACAATTTGAAAAGTAATTCCTTCAACTACTACGATTATTTTTAGTGACAGTTATATATTTAAATAATTGAAATATTGAATGAGGCTTGAATTTGTGTTCTTAGTATAGGAAACAATAGGATAATATAATTATAAATTAATGAATGACATTAACTATGTACAATTAATAATGTATTTCTATTGGGAAGTTTTATAATTTTACATTCATTAAAATGTAAAAAAAAAATCATATCGTTTATGACACTCAACTTTACAGTACTGTCGACTTTAAAATAAATAATTTTGTTTATAAATATTTTTTAGAAGCAATGTAAATGTAGACATAAATTTCACAACGTGGTGTCACTGAAGCTAATGATCATGTAAATGCATTATAAGAGATATTTATAAAGTGGTATATTAGTGGTTTCCTATAACTGTCAGTTGCTCTTAATAGAATTGAAAATTTACTTAACACAACGATTGGCAGCTAAAGTAGTGAGTTGATCGTCACGATTTACAAAAGCAACCTCTAAAGGTCTATATAAGTTTCTGAATCCGTTGTAAATTTTAATTTTTTTGCACTTTCGAGAATGAAGTATATATCGAACTAATAATCTTAACAATAAAATTGAATATTTGAGTTAGCGACTTTAAGTAACTTATACAAAATTAGAGCGATATTTTCTTTGTCAATTTTTAATAAATACATAGATAATACCGTATCCATTCATATAGACCTTTTACCTTTGTGGCACGTGTAAACTACTCAACGTTCATAACTTCATTAATCATTTGAATGAGCATTTCACTGTTTGATGAGTTTCTAGTCAGTAATTCTATTTTTTTAAATTAATAAATCGGGCTTACAGTAAGTATAACACGTTTACTCTACTAGTTGGTAAGGACATCTTTCAGTTATTTTTGAATTTGTAATAGGGCATTGTAGATCCCAACATCATTGATTGTCTTGCTTGTAACAATATTCTCTGCATAGCTTGCATTTCAAGTAAGCTAGTTTGATTTTGAATAACCGGGGGAACAACACAGTTCGGAAGAAAAGAGGTTTGGCGGTAGTTGAGAAAATTCTGCAACTGGGACTGGTGCAAGCGCAGTTGATCGGAGTAAGGCACCATTGCACCAAAGTGTTGGTTGAATGCTGGTACCAAGTGTCCTGGCGACTGCAACGTTGGCCAATGTAAATACATCTTACTTTCTTTTTCTGGCTGTTTCACAGTAAATATTGGAACGGGCCTGATAGAACGGGGACAGAGAACCGGGCTGGTTGTTTGAGTCAGCACCGTATAATTATTTGACATATCTCGAACAGACGTAACAGCCTCTGGTCGGTAGTTATCAGAAAGTTCTGTTCCAAGAATTTTATCAATACTAAACGCCCCTGAAAATTTCTTTCGGTTGGGCTTTTTGGTCAACTGTTTCTCAGAGCAGCCATTGCTGGATGACACCTTATTTTTATTCTTTAACTTTTTTCGCCGCCGGCGGAAAACCCCATCGGCAAATGTATACTCACTCTTCTCGTTAATTGTCCAGTAGTTATCTTTACCCCAAGGTCTACCCGGATCGCGAAGAATCTTGACGAAGCATTCGTTCAGCGATAGATTGTGTCGAACTGAGTTTCTCCAACCAGTATAAGAACCCCTGAAGAATGGAAACCGATTCATAAGGTACTCGTTGATCTCGGCTAATGTTAACTTTCCGTTCTGTGAATCTTTGATCGCCATCGCTATTAAAGCAATGTATGAAAACGGAGGTTTGGGATGCCGATGGTAAGCAGACTTGGAGTTTAACTTCGTCAATGGAAGGTGCTTGGAAGTAACCATCTCACCCGTAACAGAACAGTTTTTAATTCTTCTGTCATGTTCAGTATTTGAATACTGTTTTTTACAATCTTTTTCTTCTGTATGGTCTATTAGTGTAGATGCTGACAGGTCAATCGGCTCCACGTTTCCAAATGCTTCCATATTTTTGTCAGTTTGTATTCGGCTCTGAAATTTACACGAAGTAGTCAAATAACGTAGACTACACTGGGTCATTCACAGGTGATACAATTTGTCCTAATAATTGTTGTCTCAGTTCTACTATATACGATACAGAAAACATTTAAATATAAAGTTTTAGGTTATAATATCTGTCGACGTTGAGTTATCTTGAGTGTCTTATTTCCCCGCACGGTACTATTTTAGCTTATGCAACCTCTATTATACTATTCGCTCCTACCCCAACTTTAACAGTTTCCAATTATAGCTGGATGTTGATTGGAGCATATCCTACTTGATAAATAACATAGCTCCACCTTATTTGTGTTAGAAACGCATTGAGCATTGCATCGTTGAGTCCAAACACACCGTTCATAAGATGTTGGCATATGGATTACTTTTTGAAGACAGATTATCTATTGAGTAAATAAGAGACCCGTTGTGCCATGAATTGAACATCGACATACATATATTCCTATAATTAACCATTCCAAGCCAAATTAAATATGTTGAATAAATTTGATACATCTAAAAAATAAAAATTAGAATGTCAAAATGGTCTATATAAAATCAATATAAAATCCACTTTATTCTCCATAAGTACATATATGTACATAGGATATAGTTTTTGGGTCCCAGGAAACAGTCTGAAAGAGTGTCTATTTCCTAAACGTATAGGCAATTTTGGGTAAATATTAAACTGAGACGTTTTAGAACCTATTATACAAAAAAGAATTTAAAAATGTATATATATTTATATTATATAGGCATATATATATATATATATATATATATATATATATATATATATATATATATATA
>NW_022720349.1:614926-616438 GCF_011630105.1 Anneissia japonica | reverse complement strand
AGATGTGACCCTATGATCCCTCTAATATCACCCCTTCACAAATTAAGGCAGTTTATTAATAATCTTACTTGCTTAAGAAGATGACGTTGCAGTACTGGGAAAAGCCATTATTTTTTTTTTATAATTTCTTTTTCATGCATTTATTTTTCCTATCTTTTCCACCGTTTTTTTCTGCCCGTCACTTTGGTCACTTTCCATGCTTAGAATTTTTCCGTGCTTTGCCGAAGCATAGGCCATATATCAAGGATGTGCCTCCTAATATTTAGTGTCAATATATGGTGGGGTGCGTGTGAGGACCAATAAAAGTGGTTTAAGGTCAATCAGTTTACACCGGATATTTCAAAAACCGGTCAGTTGATCTGAATGAAACGTACGGTAAAGTTTAATGACGTTACAAGGATCTGGTATGGATCTGAGGACGATTTATAGAAAAACGTCCCATACTACATAATTCGAAAACGGATTAACTGATCTGAATGAAACTTTCGAAAAAAGTTTAACCAAGTTACAAAGAAAAATTATTATGTGGTGGTGACAAATCAGTCAAGGGTGTAAATGGGAGGGTCATTTCAATTTTTGAGATCCCAGACGTAAATATCTATAAAAAAGTTTTCAATGAGTGTAAATGAAACTTTCTATAATAGTTTGTAAAGGTCCAGTAAAGAAATGACTGAATTTTTGTTTTGATCCTGCGTAGGGTGTGAATATGAGGACCATTTAAAGGAAAACGTCCCAGACCAGATATTTTAAAAACGGGTCAACTGATTCGAATGAAACTTTCTGGAAAGTTTAATCCAAGTTACAAGGAAGATGTTATTATATGTAAGGGACGATCCAGGTTAGGGTGTAATTTTGAGGGTCATTTAAATTGCTTACGTCCCAGTTATAAATAGATAGATATGACACTTTGCAGAATAGTTTTTCATGGTGAATTAAAGAAATGATCCAATTTTGGTGACGATCCGCAGTAGGGTGTGGATATGAGGACGATTTAAAGATTTTTTGTTGACAGTTTGATTATATTATTTAAACGAAATTTGCGTTTTCTAAGCGCTTAAACCAGTTACAGCTAAGTTAAACTCAAAACTATCGCGATATGCATGAACATTTTTTGCTTTCAATCATTGAATCGCTATGAACTGAAAATACACTTTCCTGTGCAAGGTCGACTCATATGGCGTGCAGTGGTTGTGAGTCACGATGTACCTCGTTATTACCATTACAGCCATAGTTCAAGTCTCACTAATAACGTCGCAGTGAACGTGGTTTTCGTTTTTTCAGTTTTTCCACTCCATTGAAATTATATTGGTTTTCCTTTTTTTGTTGTTGAAATTTTATACCTTTTCTTTTTGTTGCAATTTCAACTTCATTTCTCATTAAAGCAACGTGGAAAAGCCCTATGTTCTATTTTTTTAAACAAACATATAGTAAGTCTAGTTTTCATTGTTATTATAATATTATATTGTGAATTTGTGATTGCAAATAATTGCCCTCGATTGCTCAAGTATATAT
>NW_022720349.1:581514-613248 GCF_011630105.1 Anneissia japonica | reverse complement strand
TACGTAACAAAATACTACTTTGTCCTTGCTTACAAAATACATGCTACCTAGGCATAGGTTGGCAGTTCGGACAAGCTAGGATTAGCCCAACTATAGCCTTCAATTAAATAAATTTTAAAACACTGTTTTTGTTTCGACGTCATAATAATTTATGTAAGTGCGTTCTTCAGGCCTATCGGTTCATCGATCCATGGAAGAAAGACTACGTATCCAACTAGTCAATATTGTTGGAATATAACAACGTAATGCCTATGTCTTTGATTTTTTTTCTCTATGTATAGGCTTAAGAA
This sequence comes from Anneissia japonica, assembly GCF_011630105.1. NCBI lineage: Eukaryota > Metazoa > Echinodermata > Crinoidea > Comatulida > Comatulidae > Anneissia > Anneissia japonica. The sequence goes on along the minus strand of NW_022720349.1, from coordinate 612,958 downwards.
TGAGATAAAATTACCTGACCTTTTCAAGAGGGGGAATATTTTGAAGAACTTATAAGGTCTTTAAAAGACACCTCAGAAGTTGGGAAACTAATTTCCGGCCATCTAGGAATCACAGTTTTCCCGGGGGAGGACCCACAACCCCCTCTAGGTTGGGGTTTTTTTTGGAAATATCTTGAACCCCCTCTTTCAAATCCTGTATCCACCACTGCATAATATTTTGTTCTAAGTGTGATCGTGGTTGCAATGTCGGGGAGACCGGCGCCCTTATTACTAGGCCTACTAACAAAAAAAAAAGCCAAAAAAACAAACAAAAACTACAGTACAAATAATGATAACATCGTATGGACCTAGCGCTATGTATTATACAGTAGATAAGTGTTCTTTTTACCGACTATTTATTAGCTAGATTATAATTAGAACGACTCAAACTTAATGAAATATCAATTTTAAGTCAGTTGTGAGGCCATATTCATCGAAACTTGCAACAATTTTATAAGTGCATGGTCAGTAAATACCGAAATAGATATTCCATTTTCAATTTTCACTTACGTTTCTTATGAAAAGTTGACTTGGAGTCAACTTTGCATAAGAATCGTTAGCAACGTCATGTAAGCGAGTTCATTCAAGGATTCGACAAAAACGCGGTTTCCTGTCGATTTGTGATAAATCGACATATCAGACAGATATTCAACTCGTCAGTTTTATGTCGAGCATTGCGTTACGACTATTTTGCTTTGCTTTACGTCGGTTTCACAACACATCAGTCGCAATCGGTTTCCTGTCAAATCGTATTTTTGCTACGACAAAACGACGTAGTCGTAAGCAATTCTGCCTTCTTACGTCGACAGGAAACCATGCTTTACTTTCTCTCAAACGTAGCAATAAATGTTCTGCTTAGACTTCAATAAAAGTATTTGTTAATCAAATATTGCTTTTAGTAAACTGAATAATTAGGAATAGATTTATTTAAGCAATTTATTTAATTGCATACTTGGTTTTTACTCCCCGCCAATTAAATCCAAGTGCCTACTACTGGCTCAGAAACCAGTGGCCATAATTTTTGTTGTTGTCAATTTATTATTTTCAAAACTATACTAAACAATGTAAACTGAGATATACTATATATATATTTAGTTATATAAATATGGTAATTATGATAAGAATTAAAATGGCGTGTAATTGTGAGGGTAGGGTAATTATGGTAGGATTAAATGGTATTTCTAAACCCCACAAACCTCCCAAAATACACAGTAGAAAGCCAAACATTTCAATTGTGATTGGTTTACTTGGTATATCAATAAGAAAATTAAATACATTCATAAGAACCTATTTTTTGGTTAAAATGTTGATTATTTTGTGAAAAAAATACTTGCAAATACACCACAAACCTCCAAAAACACACTGCGAACCCCATCCAAACCCTTGTAGAACTCTCTTTTTCTTAAAAAAAAAATAATAATTTGATGTTCATATCAACCCATTGTTTGTGGGGTTTACCATTACCCGGATTGAATTTCTTGAAAATTATGATTCCGCTTCCTTGAATTTGGCCACAAATAAATTATTTTAGTATTAATAAATGCATAATTTATTTTGATTTATTGATTATGTTGTTGCTATTTTTTAACATTTAAATGAAAAAAAAAGTGTTATTCATGGCTTTTTTTATCTTTGAATATGTAATTCTTGTAAAAAGGAAAAAATAAATAGCAATTTATTTGATGTTAGATTCCTTTTAAAAACTAAATAATTTCAGTTAAAAAAATGCATATAATGATTGAAAAAAAAAAATCAGTTTTAATACAGAATTTTATTATTGGGGGCCATTTTTACCGGGGCCATTTTTACTGGGGCAATTTTTACCGAGGCCATTTTTACAGAGGCCGTTTTTCCTGGACCATTTTTTCAGGGGCCATTCTTACCGTACTGCCCAATGGTAGACCAGAGCGGATATACATAAATAAAAAGCGAGGTTCAACAGTAGCTTTGATTAGACATTTTATTTACTACTTAGTTTCGTACCACACACATGGTGTGACCATGGAGGAATTAGTTCAGAAAATAATTCCTCCATGTGTGTGACACTCTTCAGATAAAATTGCCAAATGATTTAAATTCAAATTGCCTAAATTTTACGCAATTTTATCTGAAGAGTGTCACACCATGTTTGTGGTACGAAACTTAATAAAATGTCTAATCAAAGCTACTGTAGAACCTCGCTTAAAAAACTTTGTATCATAGGCATATCACCCAACCAAACTCTAGTGCAATTTACGACCATTATAAAGTTTATCATTCATTGTCATTTAATCCTTCGTTAATTACTTAATGATCAGAGTCTACCGCTGCCTTTCAACTACCGAATTTACTCTGCACATGCTCAGTCTTACAATTAATCAATCTGTGATAATCTTAGTCATTAGACTAAATTTTATCTCAAGAGTGCTACACCATGTATTCTGTATTTTGTGTAGCACGAAACTAAATAGTAATAAATGTCTAATCAAAGCTATTGTAAACCTCTCATTTTTTTATATAATATATTGACATTTTGATTATACACATAATCGTGCAAAAGTTTTTCTTATGTTATTTTTGTTTATGTTCAAAGTATGGATATTGGGTCAAAGATACTGAAAATACAAGATACACCTCGCATAGTAAAGAGCAAGGTAGTAACATCATAGCTTTTGCGCATCTCCCCTTATTTTCTTTCCGCTAATGATGGAAAATAATCATATACTTACTATATGATATACTATACTAATTGGAGTAAGTACTAAAAGCTTTTAACGAGACCGTCCAAAAGGCGTGCATGGATCTGAAAGAAATATATCGCTATAGCACCGGGCCATTCTTTTAGGTGTCCTACAATTATAGGCACTTATTTACGTCCATTAAAATACCGTAAAAAGGAATCACTGACACAAATCTAAAAACATATTAGACGAGGACTTTCCACGCTACATTATGTTACTTCATCAATCGAGACGATAGGAAATTCTATAAATTTACCTGTTAATGACACTATATAACTTACCATTAACAACTTATTCGCCCCCTCTGAACATCGTAGTCTCTTTTCACAGTTGAGATACCTTGACTAACTTCCATTCTTTCTTTTATGGTTTTATTATTTTTTTGTTCTAATGTAAAATTTAACGGCAACATGCTTAATTTTACAAACGAATCAAGCAATAACAGAGTTTTGCAATTATATGCTCAAAAAATTTCATCACTACAGAGGTGAGTGCAACAGGACGATAGTCGTTTAACTCGGTTTCTTAGCGATAGAGATACTATTTCCTCAAATTTTCGCACCTCAGCCCCAACCATAGTGGGGCTGAGGTGGTTGTGAAATCACGGCCTTGAAGTATATAAAGTACATACTCAAAAACAATGTTTATAAGCTTTATTTGCTATGGTACATCACACATATTAATAAGATCTCTATGGTTGCCGAAAATCGCAGATAAAAGATCATGAGAAATTTTGTTGGCGCTTCATTTTGAGTATTCAATGCCGTAGCCAGCCCACACAATTTTTCTATTGGGTCCACAAAGAATGGGTCTACATTTTCTAAAATAGGTATAAATTATGCTGTTTTAGCACAAAATGAGTCATGTTCTTGAAAAATGTGTCCAGATTTCTCATGGGTCAAATTTTAAGAAAATGGGTACAGATAATACATATTTTTGCATAAAATGGGTCCACTTTTAAGAAAATGGGTTAAGTTTATCTCGTGCATTAGTTTCATGCATTTTCTTTTAACTTTCGTCATTGCGTCCAGATGATGATCCTTAATGACTAACAAACATACAACAAAACTGGATATCTGAATTATTTAAAACAAAATCTTAATAAATGTATTTATCAAATTCGGCCTACGTGAATGATGCGTAAATAGGCAGTTATCGCCACACGACGTTAACCTTAACGGATGACGTCATAATTTATTCATCTTGCGTTGCGGATATTCTCATTAGAGAGGGCGCACTTTATTGACTGTATAAAGTATACATAAAAGCGAGAGTATTCCAGTGGATGCGATCTACAACCTTTTGCCTAGTAACGATGAATTCGTCGAGAAAATGGTATTATTTTATGAGAAATTGTCTGTATTTCTCTTTTTTTTTATTCTTTTGCGTAAAACTAAAATTCATGCCAATATTTTTCCATGATTTATAATAATTGGAGTAATGCAAATGCATATTTTCTAAAAAAAAGTCATTTTTAGTGAAATTTTGCCGGGAATGGGGCTTTAAAGCCGGTTTTCCACTAGGCGAATTTATTCGCTCGAATCGAAAGCGTCGGTTCATGCACATGCGCATTCCCATTCCAATCAGAACTCTGGAAGCGAACCGACGCTTTGATTCGCGCAAATAAATTCGCCTAGTGGCAAACCAGCTTAAAGCTGGTTTTCCACTACACGAATTTATCGCGTGAATCGAAAGCGTCGGTTTATGCGCATGCGCATTGACATTCCTATCAGAGCTTTGCGAAGTGAAAAAATGCGCAACCAATCAGAGCTCAGGAAGCGAATCGACGCTTTGATTCGCGCGAATAAATTCGCCTAGCGAAAAAACCGGCTTCAGGTCGTGCGGCGAAAACTACCTAATATAATAAATGTTTCAACGTAAGAATAGCACCAAAGAGTATAAAACTGCAAAGGTCAGACTGCCCTGATTTTGTATGCAACAAAGTATGCATGCAATGGAACGTAAAAGTATTGTCACGAAGTAAGTAAGTAACTTTATTGCTTCTCTTTTATAACAGAGGCACAACCGTAAAAGATGTGCAACAATAACAAAATCAGTATAAACTTAATTACTGTGATTAAACGTAGCTGGAAAATACTGCAGTAGAACGAAATATATATAAAAATGGGTTTATAAAAAAAAAACCAAACAAACAAAAAAACAAAACACAAAAATAGTAATATAAATAATAATGAATACTAATACTAATAGTATAAGTAAATAGGTTAATAGGAAAATAGACATTTTGTATATATAACTATATATATACATACATACACATATATACACACATAAATATACACACATACATACATACATATATATATATATATATATATATATATATATATATATATACATACACATATATACACACACATACACACATATACACAAACATCAGTATATACACACACACACACACACATACACCCATATACACACGTACATACACAAACATATAAATATTATGCATAATAAAGGAGTAAATATTGTAAATTTAAATCAATAACAAATCAAGACATATTAGTCTTGCCATAGAATAGTATTATATATATTATTACAAATAAGGAAAAAGAAATAGAAAGAAGAAAGAAGGAAAAAAAAAGAAAAAATATGAAATGAATATATTGTGTTATAATAGTAGACACTTACTTCATTGCAATAATAACAATAGTAGTCTAATTATGGAACAATAATGTAATTATTTATTTCTACAGTAACTGTAATTAATCATGCAACTACTTCAGATATTATTTTATATATATATTTTTTAATTTTTTATTATCTTTCATGAGTTAATGCATTTGTGGTTGATATTTGATTTGTTTAACTTAATTGACATAATTTTATTATTTCGACTGTATGTTATAATACGTAATGTTTATTTTCTTTAATTGTATGTTGAGTTGATTTTGAAATAAATGATTAAAATAAAATGAAATATCATTTCGTTCTTTCCATGGCATCGTTAAAAGTAATTTACAATGATTATCGAAAACTTTACTCGCAATAGTATAAATAATAGGGTTTATACAATTTGTTGTTATTGTTGTTATTTAAGCTCCGAGGAGCTTGATGTGAATAATTCCCAAAATATATATAAATCCTTTTTGTATTACTCCTCTTTAAGTTGGTCAAATATTACATTTCTAATGTTAGTTAATCTGGTACAATCAAATACAAAATGATTGATGGTTTCCTTTGTCGCGCAGTCACATAATAAGCATAAGCCTAAATTTTTAGGTGACCAATGTTCCTTTCTTCCTTCAAGAGGTATTGAGTTAGAAAGAGCTTTAAATTTTAAACTTGACGCATGAAAGTTACACTTTTCTAATAAATACTTTTCCATTTTAGGTTCACTTTTGTATCTTATGTAATGTTTTAATGATGATTTACTTAAAGCATTGTTATACCAACTTAATGTTATTTTTTTAATTTCTTTTTCTTTGAAGCCATTAAGCCATTTTGTACAATATTCAATGTTAATGAATATTTGTTGATCGAATTAATTGAAAATGAGTTTTATACTCTTTGATAACACAGCAACCGTGGTGCTACAGAGGGCGCATTTCCTATAACTTGTTATGTCTTTTTCTTTCTTTTTTTAAAAATATTATTTAGCTTAAATACAAAAACAGTAAGTGTTTTTTGTTTTTTTTCCAACCTGAATAATTTTTCTTGACCTCAAGTTCCCACTACATTGCATTATTAACTGTGAGAACAATTTTGAAAAACATGTTATTATAGATGTGGCGGTAGCGGGGGAGTGTATATAAATGATGTAGTTGAAACTCTCAATGTTAACCTAAATAAAATTAAGAACTGGCTCATTAGAAATAAACTTAGCTTAAATGTAGAGAAAACTGAGTATATGGTCATATGGTCATAGGTACTCCAGAAACTTGTACAAATTAATGATTTGGAGTTAAATATAAATATTGATGGGCAAAAGATTGAAACGTGTTATAGCATTGCAAACACCTTGGTCATAATTGATTATAACCTCTCTTGGAATTACCATACTGAATATGTAAAAGGTACAGTAAGGCTCTGCAAGGACTCTACTACCTTTTGGTAAAATTCTATTTTACCAAAAGATATTCAATGCACAATGTATAAATCATTAATTGCTCCCTATTTACAATATTGCCATGTTGTCTAGAGGCGCTCAAATGCATCTCAACGTTACAAACTTCAGGTTATGCAAAACAGAGCTGCCAAAATAATAACTATGAGGACTAGGAGTGAGTCTAGCAGGGAAGCCTTACAGAGCCTTAACTTAGATAACATTGAGAGGAGGCTGTATCATTATGAGGCCACACTATGTTCAAAATTACCAATAATTTAGCACCAACTTACCTAACAAGCAGATTCCATATTAAAGAATGTCCCTATGACACCAGATTTGAAAATCATTTAACGCTACCCAAACCAAGAACAGATTATAAAAAACGTAGCTTATCATACAGAGGTGCTAAATTATGGAATGAACTTAGTGATGACCTCAAAAACTCAAATACAATTTCCAATTTTAAAATGAAAATAAAAAAATCAATTAAAGCATTATAGTTAAGTTTATTTACGATAATTCAGTTTAGTTAATGTAGTTAAGTTTCTTTCAGTAGGCCATAATGTGATTTTCTTTTTTTTAAAATAAGTCTATTTTTACCTTTTTGTTTTAATTTCTGTTTTGTTGAGTTGTACAATGCCTTTACGGCCTTGTTGATTGCGGTGAACAAATGTGTCCGTGGTTAAATAAAGTTTTATTACTATTATTATTATTATTATTATTATTATTATTATTATTATTATTATTATTATTATTATTATTATTGTTATTGTTATTGTTATTGTTATTGTTATTGTTATTATTATTATTATTATTATTATTATTATTATTATTATTATTATTATTATTATTATTATTATTTGAATTTGAATTTGAAGTGCTCGACCATGAAAATTAAATCGACAATTAGCTTGTTCTTATAAAGTACCTTGTTCCCCTCTCTTTTCTTTTCTTTTTTTTTTATCCTGTGCCCCTTTTTCTCCCTGCCATCGGATCCGCCCAGATTATAATACAATAGTTTGGAGACCTTTGGAGCCATTGCTCAAGCCTGTGTAAAGAAAACCAATGATACGTCAAAGTACACAGCAAATTTATTATAAAATAGTACGATTATCTTTATCATATGGATGTCTATCATAACAACAATACTGATAAGTAGAAATAAATAAGATTTGCTAAAGATATTTACATAATATAATTATAATATTTTACCAATTTCTTGACTGGTTCAACAGAATAATCAATTTTGTTGCTTCTTATTTTTTGCACTGTTTTTGATAAATAATTATTGCCTGTTTATTTTTTGTGAAAGAGTATATACACCGACAGAAATTGTTTATTGGATTGAATATTAACTGTTCTGTACACGTATTTATATTTGAGGTCGCCCTCTACTTCTTTCATTGTAAACTTCAAAGGTAAACTTCTGTAACTTTAATGCGCGTCTCGCGCCTAAAAAGTTCAATCTTTCATAGAGAGGATAGGAAGAGCAGAGCTGTGCGTTTGGTTTTGTCTCCGTAAAATTTTCCGCATAAAAAAAGAGTATTGTTTTTTTCTACAAGACCAATCAGGTAGGCTTAGCTGCACATAGGACGTAAAAAACGTACAGAAGTTCTTGGTATGTAGGCCTATTTATACAATTTTTAAAAGCGTTTCTTTATACAGTATTATTTTTCGAAGGTTCCCCTTTTTTAGTTTACCAAGTCCAATACTATTATTGGCAATAGTATACCATGCGCCTAGGGCCTAGGCCTATGCTAGCAAGGCAACCTAGGCGCAGGCCTAGGCATAGCCCTAACCAGACTGAACATGCAGAATACTTGGTACTAGGCTAGGCCTATACTAGACTAGCCTATGCCTGGCCCATGCCTAGGCCTAAGGCCTAGTTTATAGGCCTAGGCCCTATATACTACTAGGCCAGTAGTAAGGCATGCCTAGGCTAGGCCTAAGCTAGCAGTCGGAGAGCCGCGTTTGTCATGCAGTATCAACCATTGTGAGGATGCATGTTATGGAAAATGGCTGGATTTTAACAATTCAGTATGCGTTGAAAATTTGCTTATTTTGGCCTAAATGTAATATTAACTTGTTTCAATATACTAAACTGCAAGAATGAATGATGATTAAAACTACGATTTAGTTTGTTTATATATCGATATTTTAGACGTCAATAGACCGAATTAGTGATCAACGCTGTTAGCTAGTGTTGAACCAAAACAAATGCACAAAGATAGGCGAGTTACACAGTAATTTAAGAAAATAGACTTTACTAAAACGTCTCATACACGCTTTGTGTGTAAAGTTGAGCATGATTTAAATTTACAGAAACCATTGTTACATGTTTATGAATGTAACGTCATCTTTTCTCTACGATTGTGTATGCCAAATGTGAAATATAACAAGAATAAATCATACTATTTTGGGAATAACGTACATTGGTCGTGTCTGCCTGTGTAATACAGCACGCCGATGGCAGCCGTGTATTCACAGTGAATCATGGCATCATTCAATGAATGTGCTAGTTGCAAAACTCATGAAATGTGTTTTACTTGCAGATTTCAAGGAGAGCTAAGTTATTTAAAATTATTGAATAATGCTCCTAAATTCACACTAATAACTTTGGCAGACTGGATGTTTAAACAAGTAAAAGACTTGACGACAGCACGAAACTGAACGTTTACAGTCAGGCCTCACTCAATCATCACAGCCATGTCGCGTTGTCATGGAACAAGTGTCAGCGGCCAAGGCCTAGCCTGTAAAAACTCTACGTATATTTTAACTTAATTTTACATGAAATCAAATTAAACGTCTTCTGATGGTTCTATGAACCGATCCTTAACCTACCAATGTTTCAAAAAGTATTTTACCCGCGTACTTTGGTTTTTTTGCTTGTTTTCCTGGACCATACAAAAACCCGCAATATATAGAATATAACCCGTTATAGAATAGGACTTTTAGGCATTGTTTACAATTTTATACACACTCGGCCAAATTGTCATGACGTCATCTTTCGTCGCTAATTTGGTATATTAAGCATATAATTTTTTACAAAATGACAAGTCAAAAATCATTAAATTTCACGATTCTAAGTGAGGTACAAAAGCAAATTTAAAATCTATTTTATATTAACAATTAAGCTGTTCATTGAAATAAATAAGTACCTCCTGTGTATCTTGGGATGCAATTGCTACTAATCAAACCATTAGGTACTCTTTGTATGAGTCGACAATTCATGTACATTCATACAAGATTCTTGTTTTCAAACTTTTTTGATGTGTTCATTGTGTACATTCATATTACAGTACATTCAATAATATGTTAACAAACAAATAAAATCAGATGCAATATAATGTGCTAAATTAATTTTGGTACTTTAAAATATTTTTCATTGATAATAAGTTATTACACATAAATGATTTTGAATATTTTGTATAATACTAAAACATATTTTCTGACTGAGGATGAAGCCTAGCTTTTTTACGATGCATTTTCAAGCGGCTGCTAATCGCGCCTCGCTGAAGTCTGGATCGTTGTTCAGGGCCATAGGCCAAGATTATGGTTTTAGCAGGGTACGCATGGAGATACAGGAAACAATATATATTATAATATACTAGTCTAGGACTATATATACAGTGTTTTTTATTAACATAATTTATCTAATTTCTAGCCAACCTTTTTTTAATTCCAGACAAATATTAGGCTGCCACCTAGAAAGTCTAACCAGCTAGAGTAGAAACAAGACTGAGGTATTCTAGGCTACTTCTAGCCTAGCTAGGCCGCCGTACCCTATCTTACATTTCATTTAATACCGACAATATTTTAACAATAGTTCAGTCACTGACTGTCGATATACAGCAGGGAGGTATACCCCTGTTATGGGAAGGGGAGGGCAGGGTAGCCTCTAGCTAGATAGGCTAGTTTTATATATTTATCGCTTATTTATGCAGTATACTCATGCTGATGATCCACTGTTCTTCCATCCAGGCCGAATTACACTGTACAATGGGCCTAAGTGTTACTAGGCCTAGCTACAGGATAAGACCATTAATAATCCTCAGCATTTCACAATCAATTAGCTTCATTCTTGTTGTCATCATCATTCTCCTCGTCATCATCATTTCCACTGTTATGTCATGATCCATCTCATTTTCGCCAAATAAACTTTTCAAATCGTCACAAAGTTCCATACTCGTCTTCTTGCCAAATACTAGTATCTGGTCTTTTAGGTTAAGGACCTTTAGGTACCACATTTCATTTTTCAAAGCTTCTTTTTTTTTTAGTTTCAGATGTACAAGATTTCACAAGCCTTTCAACATCTAGAGCATCTTTACATGGACCACCTTGCTTATGAACACTTTCAATTATGGACTGTTTCGTTTTTCTTCCTAAAGTTTTCGCTCAATTTTTCTTTTACTTGCTTTTCCACCTTTTTCTCCTGTTCAAGATGATGCTTTCTTGCAAGTTCTGCCTGTTTTCTAGCCCTTTTCAGCAAGATGCTTTGGTCAGCCTTCGACTTACAAGCCAATTTGAAACCGTTTTATTTTGTTTACACATTTGAATACCTGAGTGAATATACAGTGAGGCATGCCTCCTTCTAAACTGTGAGAAGTCCAAATCACCAAAACATACTCTGAAACAAAGTTTGTAATTTTGCAATGGGACATGGACTCTCGCAGTTCATCAGAGGCATGCTCTCCATATTTTCCACCTGGTAGAAAATCATCCAACTGCTTTTCAGTTACAGTTACGAAGCCCTTCATTAGTAATTTTAAAACATTCATTGTAATATTTTCGTACATATTTTCTTCGTTACAAAGACTTTCACACACAATATTATCAGTTATATCAAATTAATTAAATATCCCACTACTAGATTTCTTTAACAACTCTGAACTATCTTCACACCAATCCACAAAGCAACTGTGTGCATTTTCTGAATATAAATATGCACATCAGCATAGTTCACCTGGCTTTTCAACATTCGCCAAAAAGGACCTGTTATTTTGTAATGTATAATTCCCAATGCCCGAACACAAGCTTGTAAGTGATCAGAAAGGGCATCACAATACACACTATCCTGTTTTAGGTTTTTTGATTCTTTGAAATCTCCAAAAAACTTGACAATATTCTTTCGATGATGATATAATGCCCCTGCACCTTCAAAAAAATTATTGAGACGATTCATTCGAAAACTAATTACATGAGACTTTTCACCTTTGCTACTACAATAGCCCTCCCAATCAGCTTTACAACCATTCTTTTCATCTCCTCGTGGGCCCAGAATATCACAAGCCGTTCTTACATATCATGCTGGACCAGACTCGCCAGATGATTTATTAAACCTACAAAATTTTGTAAATGCGTCTCTGCCTATTAGATGAACGTAACTCAGCTTCTAAACTTTTCACATAATCTTTCATAACCGCTTCTGCTTTGTTTGACAGGCCTAACAAAAAGTGGACATTGCAGTACAAAAAATGGAGATCAATTGGTGTAACAAGGGTTTCAATTTTTTTGGCATTTAGCTTCTGATTAAATTATTTATTTACACTGGCTCTGTCAGACATTTAAGCAAACATTTTGGCCAGTATTGATTTATATATTTCTTCTCTATTTTGAGGATCTAGTATGTCTGATAGTTCTTCCATCATTCCTGTTGCGTTTTCTAAGAGAGTTTGGCTATCTTTGATGGCTACATATCTGACTGTCTCTTATACACATCTAGATGTGTATAAGAGACAGGGGACCAAAGGCTTAAACGTCTCATCCGAAAGATGGTGCGCTATAGTAACTTGTATTTCAGCCCTCTAGCTGAAACACAAGGAGAGGCAGTGATGGGAATTGAACCGCGGACCTAGAGATCTCCACGGTTCAACGCGCACACACAGTGGCTACCACCAGGTTAGCTGACTGAGCTAAGCTGCTCTCTCTGAATATTTTCATAAGTCTCGTACAATAACTTTTGTACAGTGAATATGAATATCATAACACTCGTGGGCCCAGAATATCACAAGCCGTTCTTACATATCATGCTGGACCAGACTCGCCAGATGATTTATTAAAGCTACAAAATTTTGTAAATGCGTCTCTGCCTATTAGATGAACGTAACTCAGCTTCTAAACTTTTCACATAATCTTTCATAACCGCTTCTGCTTTGTTTGACAGGCCTAACAAAAAGTGGGCATTGCAGTACAAAAAATGGAGATCAATTGGTGTAACAAGGGTTTCAATTCTTTTGGCATTTAGCTTCTGTTTAAATGATTTATTTACACTGGCTCTGTCAGACATTAAAGCAAACATTTTGGCCAGTATTGATTTATATATTTCTTCTCTATTTTGAGGATCTAGTATGTCTGATAGTTCTTCCATCATTCCTGTTGCGTTGTCTAAGAGAGTTTGGCTATCTTCGATGGCTACATATCTGAAACCTGTGGACAATGATAAACCGGAATCAATTGTCACCTGCATGCCTACCATTTTTTTGCCGTTTCTTCCAGTACCATCACTATGCAAATCCCATTTCTCAGTTAGAATTAATTGTTTCAGCCACCTGCAATTTGCTGAGATAGTGGGCCCTATCTGCCATATTCTTAACCATTGATGTCGATGGTACATGTATGTCTTTTAAATTTATTTTTTTATTAAACAACCATGATGACACAGTCTTAATGACCATAGAGCATTTGTTTGTCGGCACATCCCAGCTCCCCAACCAATTCCATAATACATTTCTCAATGTCCTCAGTAAAAGAGTGACCATTTGTTTCGCTCCTTCTTGTTTGCATCTCCCCATCAGCCATACATACATTTTCAGTCTCCAGTTCAACACACTGACATTTCATCCGATTCAGTTCTTTCATTGCCTGCACTTTTTTGTTACTGTACAATTTACATCGCTTTCTATACATACTTAATTGACTTGGAGCAGATTTTAAGTTAGTGTTTAGTTTTTCAATATTATGTGCGGTATCAAATTTAGCCAGCTTTTGGTTTATGCGGTTTTCCTTTTCCTTTAGATACTTGCCTCTCCGTTTCAATTTCCGGTACTCATTTGTATCTTTATACTGTTTTGAATCATTCTTTGCAGCTAACAGATTAGCAGTCAACTTGTTAACATTAGTCTGTAATTTTCGTACCTTCTTACAACTATATTTTAAATCCTTTTCTGCTATTAAAAGCTTGGTTTCTAAAACAGTTACCTGTTCACACTTTTCCATTAGCATATCTTCATAATTGTTAATCTTTTCATTTAAAGCAAGTATTTTGTTTTCATTCAGCAAATTTTCTTCCACCTGCATTGTTGGTCTATCAGTATTATTTAACAGTGTTTCTTCTTTTGATTGCTGGCCCTTGTGAGATGTATTACCTTTGTATTAAGGTGGGGAAATCGGTGATTAAGTGAGGGGACTGACTCGAAAAATAAGGTAATTTTACATGATTTTTAACATGAGCATGATTTGTGGACATGACTGGGGGAGACAGGCGAGTATTTTTTTTTAGGGGTGGGGACCATCCTAGACATGCCAATACCTAGCATACCATGCAATTTACCCTACGGTCCGCCACTGGTCTTGGAACATTACCTTGATGTCTGTTATTACATCTTGTACAGGGAACTATTGATTTAGACTGAAGCTTTAACAATAAAAGAAACTTTCAGTTTCTTCAGATAATCTTTATCAAAATAAATAAAATAATAAACAATAACAACAACATGCTCATTATCCTAATAAATGGTTTATGGTCATGCATTTGGAACTTCGTTACATTGTCTGATTCTAAATACTGCAAATGCCTTTGTTCAAGTGAGCTTAATATTCGAGAAGTGTTACCCTACCTCAATAAAAGTATGTTTTCTGGAATGTTATGAATTGACGACATTTCAATTTTTTGACTGACAAGTCCATTTGTGATAAAATTGGAATTATGCTATATTAAAATTATGCTATCTATGCTAGTATAGAGATGCTCCAGCCTAGAGATAGGTAGGAGGAAAGATTAGGCCTAGGCCTTAGCCCTATGCAAATGCGATGCAGGTGATATTCAAGAGTGGTTATGCATGTTTGGGGAGGAGAGGGGAGGAAGGGGGTGTGCTACATTCAGGGGTTGTGCCAGCGGGCCGGGGGGGCCAGGGCCCATTTGTCGGGGAGAAAAAGCACAATTCGTCGGGGAGAAAAAAAAATTATATGTATTTTCTACATATTATTGGACTAAAATCGATTAAATAAGCCTTTGAAACCCCTAAATTGTCCAAATTTTCAGGGGGCTTTGCCCGCAGGACCACTTTCGTAACCTTTTAATTGAAGCTCGACCACGCCCACTTAGGTTTCGTCGGGGAAATCTGACCCCCCCCCCCCCCCCTGCCCCCCCCCCCCCCCGTCGGGCAAATCATCGCGCCGCCTCTAGCAACATTAAAGAAGTCACCAATGCCGCTGGCTGAAACACAAGGCCATGATGGAGAAAATTAAGTCAGACAAAACGAAGAAAGCATACCATCGCGCAACATGCCAACGCTTTTCAAGAGAAGTATCTTCCAAGTATATAGGGACACTGGATGATGCTGGTATATTTTACGGCAACAGGATCGTGAAGAAAGAAAAGAAAAAAAAAAAAACCAAGGCAGCAGAGAATTGAAAGCACCGTCTGGATTAAAATAAGAGACAAATTTGAGGTGGTATTGCCTTCAGATAAGAAGAAAAACAGGATGACTCAGATGAAAGTCGTAATACTGTTTGAGGCAGCAAGCGATAACTTTCTTCTTCGAATTCCAGTTAACGTATTCCACGCACAACATCGATTCAGGTGGCAGATGGAATGCGTTCCGCTAGTATGATAAATGTAATTCGATGATGTCAGAATGCATAACAAGCCCTGAATTTTGAAAAGTTAATGCATTCGACAAAATGTAATCAATCGAAAAGCACATAATATTCAGCTGAGAAATACGTTTGCTGGAAGTACAGGGGAACCGTGCCCTGTGCTATAAAATATAAGATGCAGTTAAGAAAGAAAAAAAAAAGGTTAGCAAAAAAAGTGTGTTAACGGACCACGAAGGTGTGGTTGAAAGGGCAGAGTCGTTTGTATAAAACGATACACGGTAAAGCACAGATTGTTTAAATGACTTATTACAACGTGGAGGAATGACATGTTTTTACTACTAGGATCTGATAGAAAAGCATACAAGCAAATCACTAGAGGAACGCAAAGAAGAGATTTTTTTTCCACTATGTGGATTCGACAGAAAAAAAAAATTTGATCTCGCTGTTAGCTGGGAGGACGCGATGGATGAATGAATGCCGATGCGATCTATGTACAAGGTTTATGTTTTTACGAGGACAAAGCGAGGCAGTATCTTCGACAAACACTTTGATCATACAAAGTCTAGATTAGCCTTCAAAGGTCTCTTTTCTTCTTTCTCAGGAAGGAAGAAGGTAACACTACATTTAAGACGGGCAAGAATCAGTTAACGTATTTCACACACAACATCGATGGCAAACGGAATGCGTTCCGCTAGTATAATATATGTAATTCCATGATGTTAGAATGCATAAAAAGCACTCTCTGTCAAAAGAGTTTGTTGTATGGTCAAGTCATTTGTGAATTTTTTTTTCTGAATAGTGGAAGATATTCAGAAATTAAGTTGTCTTTAACTACCTTGCTAAATATTGGCATATTTTGCCTTCACGTATAGGCCTTCAACCTCTTCTAACAAATTGAATAAAAAAGTTATTATATGAAATTACTGTCTATCCCAAATACAATATTCGTATTTAAATACAGTATTATTATTATTATTATTTAACAATTCCTTGAGTATAGCTATTGGTAATCAGTTACTATAAATTAATGCCTGTTTGTATGATATTTGTTTAACTTTAGAGAAGATGTTGTTAGTTTTGTAAGTGAAATTTTGTATTTATTTCTCTCTTTGAAATGCCTCTCTAAAGAATTGAGATTTTGATAGTCCACTTGAGGTGAAAACTCTATCCAAGATGGATGGTGTTTTTTTTTTTCAAGCTTAGTGTTCTTGGTGGAATGGAACGTAAGGATTAATGTTGTCCCTGCTTGTGGCATGCGAGATCAAATCAGCAGCTGTTGATTATAGTAATCCGAGATATTCAGGTTTTTTTTTTACAATTTTATGTAATCTATTTTTTATGACATAACCCCTCAGTGTTTATATTATTATGTTTCCACTCTCTGGTAGGGTTTGCAATCGACAGGTTTTTTTTCTTTTTTTTTCGCGTTGGACATTGAGTCAGACTTAAGTTTAATAATAACAAATTTGGTAAAATGACTGAAGATGAACATCAGCCTCATTATCTTTTAAATCAAATCCAAACTGATTAAGAATTAACATTTAATACAGAGTGACCAATTTGCACTTTTACTGATGCCCTAATTTGAAGTCCTTGTAAGACTTCAAGAACTGCCACATATTCTGCATATAGTGATTCAAGATTTAGATTATGTTGATACATTCTCTGACATTGAAAAGATAAAAAAACAAATTGTTTATCATATTTATGGTTTTTTTTTGTTTTTTTTTAACAGATTGTGTATAACCAATTTCAAATTTGACATTACAATTTCTAGATTTTGTATACTTAATTCAATGATAGGCCTATCTACTTTTCTTAAAAATAAGGCAATGATAATATATTAACTATAATGATATTATTTGTATTGGTAATACTCTAATATATAGTATACAAAAAGTTCTAAATAATACATTAACATTACTTTTATTGAGTATATGACATGCCTAATACAAAGGTGTAATACAAAACATTATTGTAAAACGTACATTCAGTCGGAATTTAGGACTCCTTCGGGAATATCTTAGTTACTCTCGTAAATTAAATGTACGTCTGTACAGTAGATTGTTATCTGAAAATCTACATAATATATTCGAAAGTGTCCATCACTAATCAAACTCATGTTTGGTTCACCGCCATACATCGTCATAGCGTGGTGGTTAACCTTTACTCAGCAATTATGCAAGTTTGTTTATATCCGTTGAAGTATTGTACTATTAAAGCCCATGTGGCCTACGCAAATCTTATGGGTCACTACCTGAAACACAATCTGTACACTTATTTCTACCCCCCACCACACATACCTTTCAAATCTACTACTGTACACTTATGACACCTTGTCGTTAGCAACATTTATAATTCTTTACTATAATAACATGAATATGTACAATTTTATTTTCTTGAGTTGGCATATTTCAGAAAATCTATGGCATGCTCTTGAAAATTGTTATAAGTTCTTGATTTGCAATGCAATATTTTTTTTGCTAATTTTCAAATAATTAAATTTCATCATCTTTAACATAATGAATACTGTATAATAAATTCTAATCCGTAAATTTACTGTTCTGTGATCTAACATTTTTGTGTGTATTCTTATTTGGTGACTTGTGGCCAAAAACTATGTTCAAAATCACTGATAGAGAATTGCTCAGAGATAAAACAGCTTCAGTACAATTGAAGTATTGGGACATTGGAATCTGACAGATTGATAACCAAGAGATACAAGGTGACAATAAATGACTGGCTTTGAAATTTGCTTTTGAACAATTGAACTTGCAATAGAGACATGAGAAATATTTTTCCTGTTGACACATCCTGCAGATTATAGCACCTTGTGAATTGACAATTTTGAGATGAGATCAAGAGGATAACACACTTGCGCTTTAGTTAAAACAGTGGCAATGTATTGTACAGTACAACACAAAAATTGGTATCTTTTGAAAAATCAAGCCAATGGCAAGTGCCTATAGCCTGCTGAAACTTGTGAGAGTTTATACAAACATATTTTTATATTTGTCAAAATGCTGTTCACGATAAACTAAAATCAATAGATGAATTTATGGGGAAATGGTTGGAGATTAAACATCCATAATAATGATCAATATCTTGGACTCAAGACCAACCATTCCAGCATTTGTACAGTTGGTAAAAGTTTAATTGGCTGCATTCCTAAAGAACTGACTTGACTTTTCATATGCAATCCCATACTGTAAAGACCTCGCAGTGCTTTTGATTCAAGATCAAATGTCTAGCAATGATGGTATAATATAAAATTTGGTCATATTGGATGTATACTGTACTCCGAGATACTTTAGAAGAATTTGTCATTATGCTGATTATGGCTAGCAAGATGCAGTAAGTGGACATTTTTTATTTATAATTGAAACATGGAAAAGCAGGGGAGATGACTGAAACTGAAGTTTTAACACTGTCACCAAGTGGTATATTTGTTCCAAGAAAATGAGATACCATGATCACTGTTCATTAGAACTTTACAAAAACACATGGGGCAAGATGGTTATGTAGGCAGTTAGTGCAGAACAACATTGCTGCGAATTGAAAAGTGCCAGGTAGTTTATAAATCTTCCATATTTAAAACATTTACTATACAAGTGTCCAAGGTTGAAATGTTTTTTTAATACAAACACTGAAGAAGAAATGTGAAAATGTATACCTTCAATGATATTTACTTCTAAACGCAATGAGATACCATGCTTATTATTAGCCAGCAAGAGGAGGAGAGATATACGGACACAGAATTATTGTAGAACCAATTGTAGAGCCTTCAAGTTAGTTTGTATATTTTAAATGTTACAATTTAGATACAGTACAATGCTATCCAAAATTTCAGATTGTTATGAAAGTTTCTCTTATTATACAAATGCTGCATTTGTTTGCAATCAATAATGTAGTATTTCTCTTTTAACTTCATACTGCATTTCTGCTTTATAATACTACTTAAAATTTGTGTAACATGGTTATACTTATTACCTTTCATAATTTATTTTGAAATTGGCACATTACCATGTTTGTATTTTAATTGGACATCGTCAAGTTAAATTTGTATATGTGAATTTCTTAAGACAGTCTTTCAAATATACTTACCATATACAATCTATGGATATGCCAACTCCAGAAATTTGAAATTGTCTTAGCATGTTTTATATACTGTCAATTTGAGATCATTATATCCCATACATTTAATTTCTCATACTTCACCTATTCTTAATGCTCAATATGAAGATGAGATTTTATATTTAATGAATTCCTGGGTTATCTTTGTGGTAGCACTTCTGAAGTATGTGCCATACGTTAAACACACTTTCAAAGTAGCCTACCAGTCCACAACTAAAGGCTAGTTGATGTGCTACACACAGCACAACTTATCTTGTGTTATTTCTTCCTTTTCTCATGTTTCAAATCTTTTTTTTTTTCAAATTAATTATGTCTTAATGACTGCTTCCTGAATAGTGGTCACTAATTCAGAAGCAGGTACACATTGACTGTTGTACTTACATACCTCAATGTGATATTTCCAATTTTTAAGCCGCACTATAGTATTTCCTAAATTTAATACTGCCACATCCAAACTTATACAGAAACTTGTAATTTGGAGCTTTAAGTATTAACATTTCTTTCTCTTCATTTTTGATAAACTTTTACTGTACCTAAGCATTAACACTTTAGGTAGTGTACTTTCTCTGGAGCACCCTCCAATTGTGAGCTGACAACTTCAAAACATTTTTGTGTCTTCTAAATTTAATTTTACCGAATAGTTAACATTGCTTTTCTTTCTATAAATTCCTTGTTCAAATATTAATACTGTAATACCCCTTCTTTTCCTTTTCAGTCTTTCTAATTTCTTATCATTTTAAACCAGTAACCAACCAATTGAAAGCATAGTATTAAATTCAAAAATAGAATGACCTCTGTAAATGTTAAGAACAGGTTTCATCCAGTGCTTACCTATGCAAAATGCTGTTCAATACAAAATGCTGTTTGACGATAAACTCTCCTTGTCACTGCAGCATTTTGATCATTTCCATCAAATTTGTTTAAATCACCATTATAAGCATTGGTAGTCGTTCGTTTGTGATGCGTTGCAACATAGCAGTGTCATGGAGACATGCTACCGTTATTGTTGTTGTTTCCAATTTCACTCTCATCTTTCAAAGGCAATTGAATTTTCGTTCCCGAATAACCTTTCTTGTTCGGATTTTTGATTGATTTTACAGTTTCAATTCCCTTCCATGGGGGTTCAAAATTTTTCCCTTCAAATGGGTGTCATGTGGTAACGTCTGCAAGTTTATCCAGAGTCGCCCAGGAGAATACTTTGATGTTGCGCACGTTTAAATTGTTTGTATATTGAGTGTTTTCGGATATAGGCCTACAATGTCTTTAATTATGAACTATTAGTCACTGACAACCTGAACATTCAATGAGAAATAGTTTTCCTGTATCCAAAAAGTTCAGCATCAGCACCCCCTTCCATCCACACTGAAAGGACTAACTTTACAATTACGTTTTTTAAATCCTTCAAGTATTTCTTCTACTTCTTGGTCCTTTGGAAAATGTATACATAAGCAGTTTCTGCTTGCAATTAAGTGATTCCTTGAATATCTTTTTCATCTGAAGAATCCATGGTGATAGGTCTAGTTGATGATCGCGTGTGCTTCTGCCATGTAGGTACAAAGAACTTAATGAGTAAACTGATGTCTCCCAAGTTTGATGAACATTGAATTTGGGTTCCTTTGAATTTTTGTTGTTCCCATATGTACAGTAATATTTCTGTACTACGATAATACGATTAATTAGACAAACACTATAAAATATACTATACTATAACTATATTTATTGAATACACAAGTTGAACAGGTTGTAGATGTTAATGCTATACTAGCTGGAATATAGTGTCTCAATAGGTAAGGTTTGCTACCTAATATTATAATTTGCTGAGTCACATAACCACAGGTATTTATTCGAAGATAAAGTTAGAGGGTGGTTAGCTTATTGTGTTGCTATTGAGATGGGTATATTGTAACATCTCCCTTCTTTTTTGAGAATTAATATTGCCTACAAGCATTATATATACATATAATGGTTTTGCGACAGCTATTATTTATATATAATGAAATGTAAAAGCGGTTTATATAATGAATTTGAAGTCAATTCGTTATTTATATATAATGAAATCAGTGAACTTATTATATATAAATAATTGTAAGTTACTTTTCATTATTTATATATAATGATTTGTTACCTTTTCATTATTTATATATAATGGAATCAGTGAAATTATTATATATAAATAATTGTAAGTTACTTTTCATTATTTATATTTAATGATGTGTTACCCTTACTTTATTTATATATAATGAAACCAGTAACCTTATTATATATAAATAATATTTGGTTACCCTTTCATTATTTCATTATTTATATATAATGAAATCAGTAAACTAATTATATATAAATAATGAAAACGTTAACGCAATTATTTACATATAATCTTTTAGACGTAAATGCATTATATATAAATACTAGGTGATCTATTGAATTATATGTTAAATAAAGAATTATATATGAATAATTGTGTTAAATAATAAACTTACACTTGGCGCCTCATAATCCTCAAACTTTTAAAATGCTTCTGAAATAATCCAAGGCGTATGTGTAACCCTGGAGGGCAAACCTAATGGAGTACCACATTGTTTAGAAATCGTTAGGAAATACATTAGGCCCTATAATTTTAAATTTTGTATGTAATTGATATTTTTTTTCAAGAACTTACTTGATGTATTGGAAAGTTAAAGATTACTTCAGAAATAATGTTATTGTATAATTTCACCCTGGTTATTCTGCTGCCGCCATCCTTAAACCTTTTGAGGTCACTCTTTAAGGTGTCTAGGTTTCTGGGTGGGCCCTTAGATGTTTTAGTTTTGTGGCAGTAAAGACAACAATGATGACCTTAAAAATGAAATGGTAAGTTTTTAGAATATTAAACACATGATAATGAAAATGATTTATAAATGCATTATACACATTCTAATTATTTATGTCATTACTGTAGATCAATATTAGGTAAATATATTGTTGTTACCACTAGCTCCTGTTAAACCATACATTCGTGTGAGATACTCATAGTCCCCAAATGCAAAAACCTTGAATTTCTTGTCACTGAAAAAGAGTATTTTATTTTCATAATTAGTTTAATTGATAATGTATTTAATTTGTGTCTTGATGGTTATATTGTACCAAACTCACTTCCATGTTGCGGTGTCCAAATCTTCAATTTGTGGCACAAGTCTCATCATGCTTGTTTGTAGATTATACAAGTTGTTGGTACCCTCGAATACCTATATGGAGGTAGTATTCTGGAGGGAATTTGGATGTGCAACATTACATATTTGTAACATCATCTTAAAGGTGCCTCCTCACTAAATTGTCCCAATCTTCAGCAATACCTCATCGTCAGAGATCAGCCCATTATGACATATCAACAAGTTAAGGCTTTGAAAGGAAAAATGAAAATAAATTAAGTTATTAATGTACAGTATATTAAAAAAAATAAATATTTGAAAAACATAAAAATAACCAATAAAAGCAGATTTGATTAAAGAAACCTGTATTATATTTACTTATTAACCTTATTTATTTGTTGCTTTATTTTTCTTTTGTATCTCGCACCTGGACACATGACATCTCTTTAATGACTAAATTGCTTGTCAAGTCATCATTACCCATTAGAGGTACAAATTCAGGGGTCAAGTTTTCATCAGTGATGCTTTCTACTTGTCCACGCATTTTCCGTTCACATTCTGCATGTACACCATATTTTTTCAACCAGATTTTTCTGGGGGAAAAAATCTTTCATTATTATATTATTTGTTTGTTGTAAGATTGCTAATAAAGGATTATGAATTTTTTTTACAAATACTTGCCCACACTACTACAATACTGTAATACTCTCTGTTTCGTTTCCAGGTGGGGCCAAGATTAGTTTTAAGAGAAGGCAGATCGATCTCGAAATGGCATTTGTATGGGTACAGAAAGGATTTTACGCAGTTGATCTGGTGTACTTCTAACCTCATTCTCCTGTTGGCTTATACTTTCGTTTCCACTCTACAGCTCCCTCACTTTCAACATAAACTTTTTTCTCTTGTTTAATGTCTTTTGACAGACATTAGCTAATGATATTCGAACTGCTGGAGGGCCAACGATTTAATGATCTAACAAAAAAAAAAAAACTAACATGTTGAATTTTAATATAAAAGAAGGGATAAAATAGTAAAAATTGGCAAAGGCTGACTCATATTATTATTTAGTCTAGGTTTGACTGAATAATATTGATTTATTAAAAAAAGAAAAAAATTATAACAAAATGAAAAACAATTTATACTAAAAAAACAAATACATTGCTGCTGATGCAGTTTTTTGGTTGTGTTGTTTTGATGTGTATCCAAACAATGAATTTCCATGATATTTTTTGGTGTGATAATAATGGGATCTTGGATTGAATAAAGACAAAATGTGAGCAGGTGCAGATCCAGTAGGGGGCATGTGCCACTAACTTTTTAAAAATGCATATCAATGTTATGTGCCACTCTATTCAGAAACTGTTGTGCCCCACCCCCTTGAAAAATTCTGGATCTGCCCAAGGTGTGATCTGCAGTTTATAAGTTGACTATAGGCAGGATTTATTGATTGTAAAGTACTGCGATGCTCACCTTTCCATTACCATAAAATGTTGCTCTACCATCAACAGACTGAATTAATTTCATTTTCATAATATGGTTGCCAATTTTCTCCATTTCCTGTGTGAGGGGCTCATCGAATGGTTTTTGTAGTATTGGTCTTTGTAGTATTTCATTAACATTCAAATTTGGTTGATTACATTGATTAAAGTCATGATCAGGTACACAAACGTGAACATCACATTCTCTACATTGCATTACACAGCAACATGTTTTACAGTTTTACTGGACAGATAACATTCAACGAACAATACAGGGACAGCAACAACAGATGAAAAATGAACATTGTTGTGACAAACAGGACACTCAGTTGTATCAACAACATTAACAAACAGAGGCAGGACATTTCAGAAAAGTTTCCTTCCATAGACAGCAATGACAAGAAAAACAAGGCCTAGCACCAAACAGCAAAGTCAAACAATATAGCAATAACATGGGCCTGAAAGAAGTTAATTAATTAATCACTCTATCAATTTAACCAATCAATCAAATTAAATTAAAGACGATGCACGATGTTTCAACAATCAATATCTACTGTGCAGGTGAAAACAACAACTGATTCCACTTCAAGTTCAATTTTGAATGGCATATCATTTTATAACAAATACATTTGATAAGGCTGTTGCAACTCTTATCAATTCTGGTCTTAAAACTGTACACATGATTTCCTGAGATATTCATAGAATAAAGGTATATTATTAGAAACAAACATTTCACTAGCACTACATCATCTTGGACGTCTTAATATCATCTTAAAGGCATTATTATAGCAAACTTGTAAAGACTTTATGGTTTTAACATTGTAATCACACCATAACGCCGCACAATACGTACTAAGACAGTATAACTTAAATAAAAAAAAGTTTATATCCACAGAGCATTTGCTAAATTTCCTAGTTAAGGAGTTGTTCTGATACACAATGAACGATATTGCCTTTTTATATCTAGCTCATCTCTACCATAGCTAACTAAGTTCATCGCCACACAGGACAGTCCTATAAGTTCCGTTAAACTTTCTATTCCTGGGACTAAATCACATGCACATAGATTTTTCGAGTTATATAAAGTATCAAATTCATTAGCATATTCTTCACAAAGATTAACGAGCTTTTGAAGGGCATCTAGCGAATGTGCAAGTAGCACAATATCATCAGCGTAACTTAAATTATTAAGTTTGATTTTGTTAAGCTCACATCCATAATTACAATTACTTAATATGGTATTCAGACTATCAATATATACATTGTATAACAGAGGAGACATAACTCCACCTTGTCGGACACCATTCGTTATTTTGACTGGGAATTACACCATCTAACAAAGAATCTTTGTTTCTCATACCACAATTTTAGAACTCTAACAGCAATAAGGTTAAGTGCCCCTTTCAAATTATTGCTTATACAAGGACCAATGATTCACTCTATCGAACTCTTTAAGCGTCAAGAAAACAAGCAAATTCGGGACTCCCGTTTCTATTATAGTACTCCATAGACTGTCTAAAAACAAAGATGCACGTTTCAGTGCAGTGTTGACTTTTGAAGGCGAACTGATGATCTCCAGACTTAAGAGTATCCCCACAGTAATTAATCAACAAGTTCTCAAAAACTTTAGACAGTACGGATGCTAGTGCTATCGGTCTGTAATTATCCATACTAGTAATGTCACCAGACTTAACTTTTAACTACAGTTATTAAAACAACTCGCACCATTTCTTCAGGAACGTAACCATGAATACACGTGGCATTAAAACATAAGCTAAGTTTATTTATTTATTGACACTTCACTTTTAGAACGGTGGCACACACAGCTCGTGTGATGCGGTCGGACAACAATAACAACTAAAATACAAAAGTACAAAAACAAATCAAAGAAAAGCACATAAAATTAACCCGGAATGTAAATGAAGCCAATAGCTTAACTCAAAAAGTTTTAACTACTATATAGGCTTAAATTTTGAAAATGTAAACTAAAGGTACAGAATCAAAACGTAAAAATGAAATAAAAATTAAACAGGAATTACAAAAATCAAGTAAAAATTAGAAAAAAGCACCAAAATCATAAACATATGTATACATATATACATATATATACACATGCATATACATATATATAAGTAAAACATAAAACATCAACACGTTTACCAGAGTGTTTTAGATGCTCAGCACGACAGTTATACTTTACCACCAATACTGTCTTTCTGTTTAGTAAGTTATGTAATAGGCCTATTTTGGTGTTATTGTATTGTGTGTTATATTTTGGATATTTATGTTATTTTACAATAAAATCTATCTTAGATTCGAATCTTAATTGAATACCATTATCACAGTCTATTATCTGTCTATCTAGGCCCTTGGCAAATAAACTACTCAAAATTAACTGGAGTTCAGGCAAATCATGCAGAACAAATACTGTACTATTGTTTCCTCACCAATTTAAATGTAAAAATATAGATTATCATCTAATAACAAGATACTCTATCCTACCTATCTCGAAAAACTTTAATTAAATTAAAATTTATGTTTTAATTAGTAATAACAATCCCTCGCTAAAATCCTTGTACTCTCGAGGGTAGCCGGAAGCGTGATTCCCAATATATACTGCAGTCTTAAAAGTATGATAATTTAATTTGTGTTAATAAATACAAAACTAATAATTCTTAGAGGGTATTAAAATATAAATCATATCTTGCATAATGGTGGATCCGAATAAATATCGCTAATTGGGACATTTTTATACCGTTTGCACAACCGACTTTTCACTTCCGCATTGAAAAGTTTGGTTGTCATTGCGATGATTAACACTTTTAATTTACGTGCCGGTCGTTCTCAACGCCCTCTATAGTTTCAGTCGTGACAGGATATGATCCTATTTTAGCAATATCGGGAACATATGTGACATGTAGCCCACAGTGTGAACACACTGTGGCCACAGTGTGTTTTTACACAGAAACCACATTGTGAAATTCGCATTAAGTCCACAGTGTGAACACACTGTGACCAAAGTGTTTTTTACAGGACAGTGATATTTACTAGTAGTAGTCCACAGGGTGAACACACTGTGGCACACACTGTGGCAGTGTGTAATTTTTACACAGGAAACAGTGTGAAATTCACATAGTGGTCGACGGTGTGTACACACTGACCAAAGTGTGTTTTTACCTAGAAACCAGTGGGAAATTCACATGGTAGTCCACGTTTTATTTAGACGAATTCTGTTCCTTGAGTTCTTCACTTCCTGAGCTCTTGTCTGATTAGTTGTGCACGTTTTCGCTTTACAAAGAGTAGAAACAGCGTGAACACCTTCAATAGAACATGTGAATGCGCATGCAAAACAGGCTTTACTGAAACCTCTCTGCTAGAATTCACCGGCCATTCACCATTTTGTTTAATATTTGTACATGTAAGAAAATAATGTAATGGTATAGAATTTCTGTAGAAACAATTTTATAGAATTTCTACAGCATTTTTATAGGCTAATTCTAAATGATTTTCTATCTATGAAAATTCCAGGCGTTGAACAAAATGTGCTGCATATTAGTCCACCGGAAATACGGATTTGACTGGACAAAATTGCAACAAAACGTTTTATGGTCTAAATATAAACTTAATTATATGTAAAATAACATACTAAAAGTTTACCAAAATAGGACGTACATAAAGGTGTTTTTTATAACCAAAAGTTCAGCACTATTTGAAAGTAGACTTTTACACGGTACGTACTGCGGTTTTCCAACTTTTCTTGATTATGATTGGTCAACATTTAGGTCATCGTCCTGTTGGACACACAGCCATGAACACTAATGATTCAGTAGCTATTTTGGAGAGTACTTGGGAATTTCCATAATTCACAAAGCCACTGTATTGTTGGTTTTTGCGTCCAAAAATGACAGTTTCCTGATGTGATTAGATTGATAATAAGTGTTACGTCATTGCAGACTTCCCATTTTGTCACTCATTCTAAGCTGCACAATTACTTCAGAAAGAAAACCATTGACATTCAACTGAGCACCACCAATTTATAATATATTAAGAGTCTGCAAAGTGCAGGATTTTGGCACTGATACAGTATAATCACTTTTGGGGAGTGATACTGTAATGTTACTGCCACTTGTTTTGCAATGTCAGAATAGCGTTTTCCTATCACTGAAAGTGTAGAGAGCTAACAAAGTGACATTTGATCGGCTCTGAATTTTCTTCACTTTGAAGTACATTTTATCAGAAATATTTCTTCCTTGTGTCGATAGAAATCTGTTGAATTATAACATTAAAAGAAAAGTTATTTTTGCACTGTTCAAAATGAAGAATAAAAAAATAGCTATAGGCCTAGATGGATAAATTATTCATTTATTTAAAATAATTTCATTTTTTTTTCCAAAAAAGTGTAATTCCCCTTGGGTTTTTTCTATGTAAATAAAGGCCAAGAGCATATGCCTAAATACTGTGAAACCTTCAATATTATGAAAATAAATCTTTAACCATAATACAAAAAATGGTGACATAGACTAGGCCCAGCCTAATATTCTGGTCTATTAGGCCTAAACAAAGAACATTGTCATAAGCCTTGTTAGTTGAATAAATATTAATAACACCGACTAAAAATTAGAAAAAATACTATAAAACATACCTACAATACGAAATTAAATACCAGTTTGTTCTTCATATAGGCACCTTGAAAACAGCATACCATCACTACATTCTCTTTTCTGTATTGTCTAAACCGGTCCAAAATAAATGAAGAAATACGACGTTAGTCACACTGAGAGTGTACTTTCAAAATTTTATATAAGATTGAGGGTGGAATTGGAGATAATTCCTAAGTGAATTCTAAATGGCTGAATCTAGGCTCCCTATGGCAGCCATCTTGGATAGTACACCCACGCAGCTCTGCGTTTTAGGAACGTCGATTGCATTACAGTTTTCACCCCAGGTATTCTTATAATTCGCTTGAATAGGCCTACTTATTTTTATTTAGTTTTTTAGGGTGGGCTTGGTTTAGCATTTCAAGTTCTATACGAATATCTGAACCAAAGTCAGATATTCACCTTTGAATTATCACGCTTGTATGCCTCATAATTGGTCGTTTTAAATCTTTACCTAAGTGGTTGCTTGTAAAAGGCAACTACCTCTTTGTTGGCACCATATCTTCAATCAACTCGTCCATTTCGGACTCCGAAACCTAATTTGTTCTTTGTCCTTCCAACTAGGTGGGAAGAGCTTGAATAATCTTTACCCCCTCGGATTTATTGTGAGTCCACAAGTCTCTTGCGCCAAAGAAACCTCCATTACCTCCATAGCGATAGCTTATCATTTCCTACTACAGAAGGACTGCTCATGTTCATAACGTCATGAGGCCTGTGAGTCATTCGTTTTGTTACATGTTACAATTATTTTTTTTGCGCATTTGGCTATCTACATTTTAACTGTAGACCTGTACATTTAAATAAAAGCTGTTTTAGGATGCAGCGGACGTACATGCACAGTACGAGGGGATTTAGGGGTGGGTGAGGTCGTTCTCTACGTAATTAACAGTGTCTAGGCCTACATACTGTAGTTAATGATGGAAATATGTCTGATTCATCTATAACTTGGCCTATATAGGCCTATATGTAAATGTTGTAAATGATGAAAAGAAGTAAGCCTAGCCTAGAGAGGTCTATCCGTCGTCCACACACCAACGGTACGTATAAGTAGGCAGTGTGAATCAGGATATAGTATAACCAATGGCTAGGATAGCCTGACTGTCCATCATGCCCCCTCCCCCCGTAATGGAACTAACCAAAAAAAAAAAAGAAGCCAAGTTGCTACCACCATTAATTAAATAATTAACAAACATCCATATTAAATGAATTGGGATTAGGCCCCCTAGTGTAGGCCTAGACCTAAGTGAAGACGGAGAAAAATGCGTATTGCCATGACTTTTAATTATAATTTTCGGAAATATGCCTAACGTTTAGGTCCTCCCTATTTGAAATTTATCCAGTTCAACTTTGGCCTTTGATGAAACGTAAGGATACCTTTTTCTCGTACTTTCTGAGTAAACAAATAGGCAGATCTTTCTGACTGAAGTCCTTGTTATTGGGCCCGAACGGACGTAAAAACTTTTGAAAACAATTATTAATTTGTGGGAATCATCCCCTGACCTACCAAAACGGAGCCAAGTCGATCTCACGGAAACGGTAGTCAAATCTCGATCAATCAAATAAAAAAAAAAAAAACCTACCTAGGCCTATGCCTATGAAGTAATTTATGACTAGGACTAGCCTAGCCCTATCTATAAATAGTATAATAATAAGCCTACTAAAAAAAATATCGCTGAGGATTTAAATATTTTATAGGCCCCCTATGTATATACTTTTAAAATTAGGCCTAGCCTACGGCCTCAGACAGAATAAAGTCTGACAAAAACTTCTTTAATTTAATACAGTAACATAGAATAGGGCCAGATAAGAAACGCAAACACAATGTGGCCTACAGTAGGCAGGCCTATCTATGGGCGTCTACTGCTGCACACCTGAGGCTGCAGATCTATAGAGATGTGCTAGGTCTCTATAGATTCTTATACTACTCGAGATACTATATATGACAAAGTGGACATACTCACCAGTCACTAGCAGGTGAATTCACACGCTAAATAGTGGTAGTAAGTTGATCATATTAGATCTAAAGTTCTTCCAGGCTTATTTTTTCTTAAGAAATCCAGTGATTTAATTCCCACTCATTTACAATCCCTTCTATATAAAGCTATTGTTGCACCCCATTTTGACTATTGCAATATAGTTTGGGGGAGGTGCAACAAAATATTAAGAAATAAATTACAAATATTACAAAACAGGGCAGCTAAAATTATTACCAAAAAACGAAAATATGACTCAAGTACTCAAGCACTTGTGGAACTTAAATGGCCTAATCTTGATCAAATGCTCAACATTAATGAAAATATCACAATGTACAAAATAATGAATGACTTAGCTCCTAATTATTTAAAAAATAGATTTATTCAAAGAGAAAGTAAATACAACACTAGGTCAAATGACAACCTTAACG